>NC_060156.1:3564776-3634732 GCF_021292245.1 Micropterus dolomieu | reverse complement strand
GTCATTAAGATTTTTCATAAATCTGTTTCATTTTTTCATGCTCTAAACGGTAATTCAGCGATTTTAGAATTTCACTCCCATAAAGTCTGAGGACTCACAAGAGTCAGATTAAAAAATGAAAGCAGCAGATGTAAAGGTATCGTGACTTTTAGTATCTAGTATGGGTCAAGCTCCAAAAAATGCTGGATTCTATATTTCCTATGCTGCACCTGAAAAACATGTTTCATTAGAAACACTACCTCTTTCTTTCAAACCCCACTCCTCCAATTTGTGACACATCTCAAGACATGACATCATCAAAGCCACCGAAGACATGATTGCAATGTGCTCACAGGCTGAGTGGTACCCCTTGTCACCAGTAAACTGAACTTCATGAGAACACATGAATTGCTGGAGTGCCCCTTAAAAATTGCACAATAAAATAAACATGATCCCCTGACAGTCTGTCACCTTTCTCTCATGTGTGCTTGAGTGCCACCATTAGGATCCTGTAGGTTTGTGACTATAGAAATGATCCAAACATGAGAACATATGTGTGATTTCCAATACATTTTAAATAGCTTGTCTCTGTATTTTCAGGCGTATGTAGGTATTGGTTCTGCTTGACAGAGTGGATTGGACAAAGTACCTGTAAATTACTATATAAACAACAATTAAATTAACTCTCACACAGAAAACTTCTTTGTGAACACGTAATATCTGAGTTTATGCACATGCTGTATTCTGTTCCTTATGTGTGCCTTTCTGTTCTTGTATGTAATTATCTTGCAACACACCCTGTTCATTTTATGATCAGCCGTCAATTGCATTCTCAGTGAGCAGCAGACACCTGCAACAAACAACAAACAGCATCCCCAAACACTCACTGCTTGGCCAACTATGTCATAAACGTCACGCGCCACGGCCCTTGTTCTTTTTTATGTGACATGAGTAGATGCCCTGACTGGCCACATTTAATCTTATTGTAACACCCTTAGGCCCCATTAAACACAAAGCCAACACCAGCAGTCTGGGAATAGCTCGCCCCTCCAGCATAGTCCTGAGCCGTAATGACTTTAAAGGAAAAATCACCTCAAATTAAAAATAGGCTTTAGCTGGCGTGATTCACTAGGTAACTTAGATGAGGGCTCTATAATACTAGACACAAGCTACCAAAGTGGTGCAACAGAAAAGGTAGCTTTCTGTATGAGAAATACAGTAGTATGACCAGTATGGCAAACTAATAGACAGTTTTGTGAAGTAATGTTAATTCAAAGTGGATATTAATGCTATTTTAGACAACATTGTATAGGTCTAAACATGAATATAATCTTAATTTGAATAAGGACAAATACCTGTGGAGTTGTTGACCACAGTCATGTGCACGTGGGTGACGAGCTACACACTCCTGCCAGTGGTTTCACACTGTCACACTGACCTACAGGTGGTGGTAACACGCCAAGAAACAGCAACGTTCCTCATAGATACACACATTGCATTTTGGGAATTTGTTACAGTGGTAACATAAAGAATGACTGTTGATTTTTAAAACTGGCTAAAGTGGTTCCCTTGTTTCACTTTATTACAATAACTGAGGAAGGAATATTTTCCTTCCTGCTAAACATCTTTGCTGCTAAAGTTGCATGTGATATACAATAAAGCAGGTGATGTAAAACATCACTGCTGAGGCATCTCATTGAGCATGAATGAAAAGCAATATCTTTCAAACAGTTGCCTGGGGTGTTACGGCTTTTATCTTAACTTGAGCTTTGATACAGTCATAATTAAGGCTTTCTACCGATACCTGACACCTTGAGCCTTTCTGTTTGCAAACCTCAGCTGATGTTAGAGATACATCTGCAAATCTGTTTGCAGTTTGATAGGGTTGTGCCAAGAGAGATAAGAAAACATTCTTCTAACAACGTGACAGATGTTGCCAAGTTCACAGCTCAGATATATTTACAGTTTTACAGTATGTTGCGTGACCATCATGTGTGTCTTCATTACAAGGCTGTAATAACATTCTTCCCCTGCGAAATCAGCGATGCCTGCGGTCCTCCCAGAAACTACTAACGGTTAGACACATTTGGGTCAAATGTAAAATTCAAGCTTTCAAGTCAAGATTATCTTTAATCTTCTAAGGAGAGAGAGAGGCTGAACATTTCTGATCTATCTAGTCCATGAGATTTTTTTATTTATGCATTTATTTCTCCCCATTCCCAGTTTATCAATTAAGAAAACACACATCAAGAGAGAGTTTGATAGCAAGTGTGCTAAAGGGTATAAATTCACCCAGTGATCACAGAAATACAACCAACAGCCTTGGGTCAATAATATAGATATATTATCTGAATTCATTTAATCTTATAAATATTTAGGTGAAATGGTTAAATAAAAAAGAACAGTTGACCGCTGAAGCCATTCTGTATTCAGATTTAATATGATTCCTTAAATAATATCTTCAGTTATTTAACATAAAAAGTGGAACTGTACAGGATAATGTTACAATCCTGTATTATGTTATGACCACCAGTTTTTCTTCTTAGTTTCTCAGACAGCATGTTTTGTTTATTAAGCAAGCTAGCAAGCTAACTAGCTTACCTAGACAAGTCTTCATCACCAACGTGTGCCAACGTGCCTCTTCTTCAGATGCTCCAGCATAACTGATGTGCTCCCACGCCAGGCAAGGTCACTTTTGCACTTTTTATGTAGTGAAGGTGTTGCCATCATGCTATTGTTCACTTCACTACAGTAAGCGGTGTCACTACTGCCATGACATCACTAATTAATCGATTAATTAGATTAATAATTTGTTGGCAACTAATAAAAACTTTGAACTTTAAAATTAGTGATTGGAGGTTGCATCAAAATGCTTTGTAACATTGTCTCTTGGTTCCTCCAATTTGTAACTCTATATGAAACATTTGGAAATTATTGCAAATCCATCTATATTATACTCTTTAGGCATGCGCAAAGTAGAGCTTAATCACATGCAAAATCACATTACCTTGTCTGTGAATTATCCTGACAAACTGGAACATGGTTTGTTTTTGGAAAGCGATTTTAAGCTATTGAGTTTTTCAAATGTATTTTTAAGTACCTTGAGCTCCTCAGCCACAATTCCATTCACCTCTATTGTATTGGGTAGACGTTTGCAAAAGAAGCCAAACCTATCTGCATGGCTTGATAGTACCATGGGTAAAGTGGGAAAATACTGTACTATGATTTATTATTTGACAAAAATTTATGTTGTGCTTTGTATGAATGTATTAAAATAGTATTAATAAAAATAGTATTTTACTACTGAGAGGCAATTTGCTAAGACTCCCTTGAGTGGCTGACTATGAAGCTCAGTTTTCAAAGTGTCACAGCTACCTCACTTCTTCTTCATACAGTTTTGAAGAAATGAAACCCTCCGGCAATAAACTACCCTTTTCTGCTCCCAATCCCCTTCTCTCGTGTATTTTAACACACTCATGTACCACTTATCAAATGTTCAGCTTGATTGGGCTGGCAGACTGGGTACTGTCAGCTCAAAGGTAGTGAGACACACGCAAAACGAGTACCTCTTATAGTAGTAAAAACATGGCATAAATGATAAATCAGGAACCCCATACAACTACCTGTCTCTGCTTTGGTGAAATCACTCGAAGTGAAGGTGTTCTCCTGTAGAAATCATCAGCTAAAAGTTATGTGACTTTTTAACCTTGCAAGTGATATGACCATGATCCTTGGGTGGTCAAAACATTCATTGCAACCGATGGGATGAATTGTTAGTTATGGTGAGTATACTATGAATTAAAATATTTGTCTCCACTTCCTCCTCACAAAATGTGAAATTGAGAAGAAAATCATATTTATAGATCTTAATAAAAAAAAAAAAGTTTGTGTTGTAAAACTGTCATTACACTGAGACAGCCGCTAGTAGAAAACTAATGGTATGGCACCTGGAATGTGATGCATCATATAAAGAACTTACAGTGGCTCTGCAGCAATTGAGAACGCATCGCATTATTTATGCAGAGCAAGAGGCAAACTGAGACCAGAGTGGGCACATTTAATTTCTCAGCTGATCATGGAGACAGATTCTATTTACAGCCTGCACATGGGGAAACTGAGAAAAATGTGGAGTGGAGTGGGGTGGGGGCGGGAGGAGATAAAGAGACCAAGAGAGAGAGGGAACAGTGTCCGGGTGATGGAAGGTTTTAATCGGTCATCCTGACAAACCTCATTATAACCACTAAGGTCAAAAAGCCAGAAAAACCCTGAACAAATAGCACTTTCTCTTTCACGATTCTTGTTTGTCAATAAAAAAATGCCCATATTTGTGGTGTGGCCTACTTGCCTGTTAACAGACACAGATATTAGGGCTGTTCGTGTGGATAGCTTTTAGTGTGATACCACTAGAATCCTGGTTAGATCCTGACTCCAAATACCACTATGGAGTCTTGTTCCTATACAGTGTGTAGGTATATGGTAACAGTTGTAATAAATCTTCATATATCTGTTGTCAAACAACTATTCCTACATGAGTAAGAAAAAAAAGTGGGTTGATTGATTGCCACAAATAACTAACTGCCTTACATCATTGTTGTACCGTTTTGAGCATTGACAGCCTCAGTCAATTCACACTTTTATACTTCTGCTGTTATGTGACAGCTGAAAAAGCTTACGCAGGCCACCGTGACATTGGTTATATTGAAACACAGAAACAAATACACAGAGAGTTGACAATGCTTTAAAATCTTTACTTCCCTTACCTTCTTAAAAGAGTTAAGACAATTTATTTTGCCGGCCCTCCAATCATGCTGACACATGTTCAGAGGTCAAAACTCAGAATAGTGATATCAGTGCTGTAGCCAATGACAAGGTCTCAGGTTGAAGCATAGCTCAACTGACAGAGCACCCAAAGAAAAACAACCTATGGATTGTCAGTGTGGTGAAGACTGATGTTATAGCCAGCTCATGGTTCAAAGCATCACTTTTTTTAGCCTAAGGGTCCAGTGAAATAATTTACAACATTTCAGAACATCACATGAAAACTAGCTTGGTGAGCTACAGTGGCTGGCTAGTGTCAGAATATTGCCAGCTGGCTACTTAAGTAGACACTACCCCACCAAGTTTTCAGCATCAACATGGGATTGCAGGGGTCCGTGTGCTGCAGGCACCACCTTCCTAACCACACCACTGGTAGGTTTGAGGACAGGTTGCATTATGTTTAACCATCCAGTAATAGAAACATGCTTTATCAGAGCAGACATAGTAGGAGGCAACTCAAAGAAAACTGTTAAGATCATACTGTAAAGGACTAATCCTCTCAGCGCCAAGCCTCCATGGACTCACCTGGCTGGAATGACATGGCATTTTACTGGCTTGTGGAAGCAAGCCTTTGCCTGGGAGGTTCACAAACTGTTACCCTTTCCATATGCATACTTTGACGAACGTTCGGAAACTGATCCAGCAGGGTGATTGGTTCACCACAATAGTAATAATGGTTACTTTCATGTCTCGGTGATTTCCAGCAGCACAGGAAGTTTCTGAAAATCCATGTAAGGCTGCCACCTCCACAGTCCCATCCGACTGCCTCATAAAGTTAAGTGTATTGCCTGCTCTCCATCTACGTTTTATATGTGCATTTCATCTTCAAAATGTTGCTGTTCTTGAGAAAAACCTCCGAGTGTGCACCATCAGTTGCCATTCATTTGAATAAAAGTTGGACTTTTTATATTGGCTGTTCAATCATAAATACACCAAACCACTTTTCCTGTTTTTTTCTTTAGAACTTTATTATCCAGTTTTGCTTAGACACACAGGGAACTTTGTCTGCTTAACAGTTCATGAAATGTGGTTTCATCATTGAGGTACACTACCAAAATAAAAGAATAATAGTAATTCAAGTCAGGCACTGATATAACAATAATAAATATAAAATTGTTGATTCAGGTACATATTAATTCAGCTGCCTACATGGGACTGATGAGAAAACCCATGACTGTTTTAATACAATAATGATGTGATAATATCTGCAAAGCAGACTTCAAAATGAAGTAAATTCTAGACATCTTAACCAATGCGCTTGTGGGTCTTAGCATACTATTTACGGCACAAGTATGTGGTCGGAGTGAGGTGACCAGATAATTTCTGTGGTGGTGCAGATGCAGTGTCCATCACCATAGTGACATTATTGAATTTCTGAAAGAAAAAAAGAAAAAAAAACCTAGGGGAAAAAACTAATTGCCTGACCTTTATCGACTCCTTTGGAGGAGACACAGTCCAACGTGCACCATCCCTCGTAACATCCGCATAATTAACGTCAATCGATCTGGCTCCACTTTTTCTCTCCCCTGATGCAGACAAACGTGCCAAGTTGGAGAGTGACAGCTGTCGTGCAAAGTGACATGAGCCAAATTCATTAGCCAATGAGTCAATGCCATTGCTGACGGGGAAAAAGAGGACAAGACAAGGAAAATCCATTGTAATTCACAAATAGACCTGGGATGTCAATCAAAAGCAGTATTGACTATCTTAATTTGGCTATCAATGACTTTGTCCAGCACATTGATTTTGTTTTGTTGTCCATCATTAGATGAATACTTGATGATCACTTTAATTAAAATGAACATGTTGCGACGCACTATGCTTTAGAAAAGATCCTGGTATGAATGAAAACCCACAAGTGACTTGAACAGGAAATATCTGAAAGAAACCATACATGTTCATCAAACCTTCACCTGATAAGAAAGGGTTAAGCATGTATGAGTGCTATGCTGTTGTAAAATAATATTACGTTGTTACTAAAATAAGGTAACACGCCATTAAAATGTTTACAATAATTCAATAATAATAATTGTAAATAATTTATAGTCATGCAGAACTTCATCTTTCTGAACCACTTGAAGTCATTACAACATTAAACATTTAATCATAATAGGGATAAAATAAAGTGCAACACATGCCTCAAGCATCTACATTGCTTCAATGTCAAAAATGCTTATCGTGTTGAAAAGCCCATCCAGAACTTAATCCTGCGTTTCACCACCTGAGGGGAATAACAGCTTTATTTCCTCCCAGGAGCCAAGCTCCTTCTTCACTGTCAACCCTCACATGATTTGCATACACGGTCAAGAGGTCACAGACTCAGCAGCATAGTCTGACATTTTAATTCTGTGCAGACAGCCAGAGAGTGTGCCCTAGTCCTTTCCTAACCCATCTTTACTGCCTTGTCTGAAAGCCACTAATGCCAAACTTGGTTGGTAGATATATGAGGCACAAACAAACTGTACTTGTTTATCTTTTTTATTTCTTTTTTTTTATACTTTAAAAAAAAAATACAGCACAGCACACACCACATAATATCATTAACCCACGTACATACTAAATAATGCTGTCGTCAGACCAGGCCTTTAGTGTAAACGTTTTGACATTGTCATTGTTGATGTAGGGGAGACCAGGGCTGGTTGTAACATTTTTTTAACATTTCTGTCTTTATCTCTGAGCTCTTTTAAGCCAGTGTGTTCAAAATGTGATACAAACTAGTTACATGTGTCTGCTGTTGCATGGTTTAGTCTCAAAGAGTAAAGGAGTAAAATGTTATTATTCAACCCATAGTCTGGGTTAAATGTAACAAGTAATGTAACAAGGAACATGAGAAAAATATGATGTTAAAAGTAAAGTTGTTAAATTCAACACTTAAAATTATTATATTATAATTGTGTGTGTGTAGGGGTGATCAAAGTATAGTAGTTACTGTCAGGCATAGCAGTGACACAGTAGTGAACATAATAATAATGCAGATGTGGACCACCTGAATATTTATGTGTGTGTGTGTGTGTGTGTGTGTGTGTGTGTGTGTGTGTGTGTGCTTGTTTGTCTTGCATCGTATGGCCCCACAGAGACCCCTACAGGTCTTACACTAACATTTGAACATAGTAATAAAATAATTAAACATTACTGAGTTCTGAGTTACTGATTACTGAAAAACAATTAACATTTTCTTTGTTGTTATAACTTACCCAAACTCTTGTAGCCATGATCTACAGCTTTCAGCCAAAACATTAGCACAGCAACTTGCATGAAAGATTTCTACACAGACACACAATAAACATGATTTAAGTTTGACTACAAAGCAAAAACTTCTAAATATTTTTTCCGTCTAGAAGAAGCTGTGCCTGCCACGGGGTGCTACTTTTTCCCATGTTGAATAAGGATTAAACTGGGCATGTGCAGAGTGAATCAGGTGATCGTAACTGATTGGAGATATTGGACATGTTCCAACTGACTCGTGTTACAACCGTCCCCAGTCTCCCCTAATTGCTTTAATGTTCTGGGCTGTAAATTTACATGGATTGTGCATGAGCAGCAACTAAATTGGGCGAGGAAAGGTTAGGTAAAAAAAATCTCTAGTCTACTACATAATTTATATGGATCCCTGTCTTGGGAATGGTGTGTGGGGCCAGCATTGTTAGGAAAACTGTCTCCAAGAAAAGACATCCTGGTGACACAAATTTCCTCTCACAAAGCTGTTTTAGTTGGCAGGATTAGAGTATTACAGCTGGATACTGGCCATCTAGCCAACACATCCAACATCCTGTAAGCAGAAGCAACACTACTTAAATATTGATGTTTTTATACATTTTACAATTGACAAAACAGCCCTCACTGAAGCTGGGATGTGATGTGCATGTGTGTGTCAACAATATACTCCACCCACCTCTAGTTTCCCATAATTGTATTGAAAGCAATTTGTATTTCCTTTATGACTTGAGGGGTATGTGGAAATGACACAAACAGCCTCAAAGTATGAAGGTCAGTAATTGTTTGCATGGCATGTTCCTTTGTTGGTTCCAAATTATTCCTGTTGCATAACTGTCATTTCCCTGTGGACAGAAGCATTTTTCTGCAGCGTACATGAAGAAAAATTATTACACTGTAATAAACAATGTTGGGCGCTAACTTATTCTTTAGTAATGTGTTACAGTAATGTGATTACAGATTACAGTTACTACCAGTGTGGATTACAATAAATTGTAGTAATAACAGTCCACTTCGTCACCCCAGTAGTGCTTCATTACTTTGATATTTTGGGGTAGACTTGTTTGCCGTCTTAACAGGAATTATTGGTGAAGGGGTTAGATGCTATATTAAAAATAGTTTCACTGCTTTACCATGCAGTCAGACAACTCCCATGTTCTGCAAGGTAAAATTACTGTTTTTGTCAAAGAAGTCTGGTGGCTTTTACGTGGTGGATCGGATATCAAGGTAAAGTGGTGAAAATATGCTAAATATAGTGTAAACTGATACTGGTGGCTTAAATATGTTTTCCTGCCCTATCCACAGCAATAGCCTACATTGCTTAGCTTCTGTACATGACATTGACACTCCTGTCTGCTTCTCCAAACTTACTACTCCAAACTCTACTGTAAGTAATATCCTGACCATGGATAAGTAACTCATACAACCACACTTAAAAATTACAAACCCTTACACATAATGCATCACTATTTATAAACCCATAATATAAAATACATTATGCTAAAGCGAGCACTTCTGCATAATGAACACTAGACGAGACATACTGAATTATGTGAAAATATTGAGCATTGAACAGTTAGTTTCCTGCATTCTGGTGAATTTCTCTGCACCAATTTATGTTGGAAATGTCTTTATTTATGTAAAGGGAAGCACACAATTAAGGTGGCATGTGACAATTCAAAATCAAAAAATATAACAGAATATAATGCAGTAAGGCTCTCAGGCATTCTGCGTTGCTTTCAGATCTGTTTCTCCTGTAGATCATCCCTGCTGAGTGAGCACACATGCAGACATTATGTAGTTGTCACTCCTCTTTGTATCTTTGTTTGGTGAAGCAACCTCTTTAAATGTGCATCTGGCACTTTTTCACCTAAATGATAAATTATTTCAGTTTAATCTACCACACAGAGTCCCGCCATCTTCAGAAGTTTTCTGATGACTCTGCTGTGGTTGGATGCAGTGGTGTAGTCTACGTGATACGCAGGTATACGCCGTATACCCACTAGGAACGGTCAAAGATTTCCGTATACCCGCTTAAAATAGCGTAACAACATCGTTTTGTGACAGAACTTTCACACGTTCATTCATAAATTCCCCCCGTCTGTGTTGTGAAGCACTGAACTGACGTTTGGGGCTTCCGTGGCCTGTGAACGGGATCTGACGTTACCTACCAAACAACAACACAGTTGCAAGTTTTAAATTAACTAATGTGATTCAGTAAAGGAGACGTGAAACGCGAGCAAACTCTAATTATACTCTTTTAGTGTTTTCGTAAGCCTGCAGCTGAATCTCCTGCAGATGACACGAACATTAGAGTAACAGAAACTACAGGAATGGAGCCAGATGAGGCTGATGCTAACGTAACCTGGTGAGTGAAAGCAGCATACGTTATCATTAATGCTATCATTAACGGAACTGTAACAGCATTGTTGGTATATTGAATTGCATCTATTATTAGTTAACTTTAATAACGTTAATGTGGGGGATCAGTGAATGCAGGATACTGTGTGTGTGCTCTTGTTTTTCTATCCGGGTGGGGACTTTGACCTGACATGTCACTCACGCCGGGGGGACCGATGCCTGGTCCCCACGGGCACAAGCATTGCAATCAATAGAAAACAGCTTCCTGATATGTCTGGTGAAGTTTTTTTGAGAAAAAAAAAATGGTCTCCACAGAGTTGATTTTCATGACTTTGTGTGTGCCCTAGTGGTCATCGATGGTATTACAGTGTGTGAATTTGCACTGGTGGGGACCTTTTTCCTGACAAAGTGTGTGTGTGTGTGTGGGTGTGTGTGTGTGTGTGTGTGTGTGCGCGTGCAGTAGTAGAAGTAGCAGTTCCTGTGTGCTTGCTCATGCATTTAAGCTGATACAGTAGCTACATAACCTTGACAATGGTTTTAGAAGATAAGTGTGCTTGAGATGATGTGGATCCCTTTTTGTGTCCTCACTGTTGATAATATTCTGTAATGAATGAGTTTTGGTGATAGAACTGCACACAGGCCTATGTTTATTGTTATTACTACATTACTGTAACAAAAAATTTTACATTTTTATTTTATATTCTGAATTGCCACCTGCCACCTGAACTTCATTCACCTTTGTATAAATAAAGACATTTCCACCATAAATTGGTGCTAAAATGTCTCCAGAATGCAGGAAATTAAGTGTTTAATGCTCAAAATCTTCTGAGGGAGGACCCCTAGACCCCCCAGTCATATATTTAATCAAGGAATATTTTTTTCAATAGTAAAATATCTTCTCGTCTTGTTCTCGTGACCCCAATATTCTGGATTGTCACATCTCGAATGCTAAGTGTTTTGTCACAACTCTTATCTCAGCCCTAAAATGTCCCCAACACAAAGTGAGGCCTTGCCCACCTATAACTGTCAGTGGCTGTTAAAGTCTTTGCAGTGTTGATAACACATAGCCTAAGCAGTCCATCAGAATGCTCTCTGTTACATGTACATGCATACTGTATACATTAGTGAGTGTAGTGGTGCTTATGGGACGTCGTTCTGGGATGGGTCGCTCTGGGACGTGTGAGTATGAGGCTGGGAGGGAAAAATCACAGTATACTCACTACAAGAACTAGACTACACCATTGGTTGGATGTATCAGCAAGGGTGATGAGACTGAGTACAGGGCTGTGGTGGGGGACTTTGTCACATGGTGTGAGCTGAACCATCTCCAGCTCAAGGTGTCAAAGACTAAGGAGCTGGTTGTGGATCTAAGGAGAGCAAAGGCACCAGTGACCCCTGTTTCCATCCAGGGAGTCTGTGTGGACATTGTGGAGGATTACAAATACCTGGGAGTGATTTTGGATGACAATGTAGGCAAGGACCAATCACTGAACAGAGTTCCTTATTTAAGAATATTCTCAGATAAATTAACATTGAACGGTGCAATAATTAAGAGGAGTTTACATTCAACAGACATTTGACGATTAAGAACTTTTAAGAGAATACATTATGTACATAGGCCACGTTCACGTTGGAAATGAAAGATAAAAAAGCCTTTATATGAGTTATTCTTTATCTGAGTGCCATCAATTGCACCTACTACTCCTGGGAAGCCAGATATTTGCATGAATTGCGTTTGCTTCTGTTGGATTACAGGGGGTGTTGTTGGGAAGTCAATGAAACAATGTGTGGAGCTGTAAGTGCCATGTCAATTCGGCTTGTTGATGGTTGTGAAGGGCCAAAATCATCAGCGTTGCTGCATTTTTCCTGTGGCAAATAAACAAACCGTCACCGCAACCTTCAATTTAGCTGAAAATGTATTGCTGCGTAAAGTCAGTGGTGAGATGGCATCCCTCACCAACTCGCTGACAAAGATTATGCCTGCGCTGTCCGACCCCGTCTAATTAAGTGCGCGTCGTCAAATAATTCAGAAACATTCTTCTTCTCCTGAAATGCCATCACAAGCCCTTACTGCAGCTCCTAACCACTTGAGAGACCTCTGTCTTAAATAACTGGGAGAGTAAGAGTGATTCTTAGCTTTGAGAAATTTGATATCTTGCTTTAAGTTTGAAAGTAGGAGTAAATGTCATGAATTCTCAGCACTCACGACTAAGATGGCACCTGATAAATACCGGCCCAGATCCCAATATTTTAGACATTCTCCTTCCAGCATGCTGGTCTACACACAATTAACTTAACCAATCAGTGTGACTGACTTTATTGATGGTTGTCCAAGTGGCAATATGTGTATTGATCTCTTCACCATGCAATACTGTGATAAAGTACATTATATTATTTATTTATAAATATTATATTCTTCCACCAAATGACGAACTGAATGCATGCACGCTGTGTTCTATCTATATTGTCATGTTTAGAGACTTGATCAGTTTGAAAAAATTGCTTCTGGCAACTAGCAAATGAGCTACTGAGGCTGTCAAATGTCCATTTGCCACCCAGTGAGGATTTATCACGCCCCTATGTGCAGTATTTGATCCCTGTTTTTGTTTTTCACATAATGTTCAGCTCCATGTGAAATGTGCCATGTGCCCAAAATGACTGTGTAAGTGGTGCTACCAAGTCGAGAGAAAAACAAAAGAACATCTCACAGATGTTGTCCCCTAGGATGATGGCTCATTTGAACAGGGATTTATTTTGCATCCACATTATTTCATTATTTTGTAGTCTTTTTCTTTATCCTATAGCTAATGGATGAACAGTTGTGCTGCGTATGCTGGAGTGACACCGTGTGCCTGTCAGTGCTCATTAGTGAAGTTTTACAATCAATGAGCATATTGAAGGGACACACTCCAATATGTCATTTTGTGGATGCGCCATTTCTAGGCAACAGGCAGTGCAGGCCATAATAGCACAAAGTGACAAAACACATTAGCCAGAAAAGATTAAATTAAAATGTTGCAGCTGCTGAAAAACATATTTCCTATCAGATTTTTTTCAGACTAATTTTCTATATTTTTCCCTGTCGTTTTTTAATTAGGATCATTATTGTTGCTATTATTACTGTTTGACACTGTCATTCATTTCTTTATTGTTCCTATTATCAGATACTCTCAACAACATTCTGTCTTTTAGTAGTAGTTCTTTGTTTTTATATTTAGAGATAATGACCGTAGTAGTAATTCCATGACTCGCTAATAACAATCAAACACTGTTTATTGTGTAATGTATTTATGTTGTATGTAAATGCATATAAGTTTTGGAGGCACACATTAAGCACTATGTGGAATATAATATTTAAATTTATCTAGACCGGTATTGGATTATTTTCATATCATTATAGAAGAACTTGTTTTTCTTTGTTTTTTATTTGAGATCAGCTTTAGCCCTACATCTTCTTTGCGCTCATGAATCACTGTTCTCTGATTTTTTGTGCTATAAAAATAGTCTTATAGCTCACCGGCCTCCCATCAGGGTGCTGGAGGAGAAAACAACATCACCTTTGTGACTCAGTCACTGCCAAAGTCAAGGACCTCAATTAAGTTTTTATTTTATGTTAATTGTGCTATTACATTTCCTTCAAATTGAATTGACAAAGTCACATTTGAACATATGAATACATCCATGATAACATTGGCTTTCAAGTGTTCTACATTATGGGAAGACTGTTGGCAACTAACAATAATTCCTATTAATAGTACAGTAAAAATAAATAAAATTTTAAAAAGTACTATTTTAAATGACACATACAAAGGTTGCTTCCAGTTACTGTTTTGAATGGTGTACCAGAAACGAACCGCTGCAGAGATCTCTTGACACAGAGGTCAAGCGAGACCACCCCTACGAGGCCGACCAGAGTGCAGTTGTTTGGTCCGCACCAGAGTTCGAGTCCGGCGTTCACGCCAACCCCAACGACCAAGGGGGTAAACATTCTAGGGTTCGGTTCAACCTAAAAGATCATGCTTTTCAATAAAGATAGGGAAATAATCCCATAGACCTCTGTAAACTGTGTTGGAAAATAAACTATAAAGAAACCAAATAACTTAACATCTGACAGATGCAGATGCAGTGTATTTGTAAAGGGCAGTTGTCAGTCATAATAGTTTTCAAAGAGACTATCAGAGGCTGAGAAGCTATGCAGTGATTTGATTTGAACAAAGACTTAACAAAAATTAGAACTTTATGACAGTTTGCCCTTTCAGATCACATAAAATGCATTATTAAAAAAACACTCACTGAAAACTTGGAACGAAAAACCTAATAAGAGATGTTAAACACATTTTTAGGAGCATTCCAGATAACACCTCCGCTCTATCTCATTTGAAACAACCCAGCCATAACATGATGCCATTCATTGGGTCATTATACTCTAATCAGCACCGAGGAGCTGAGAGTGTTTTATTCCGAGTGTTAAACTCACCTTGAATGCAAAACCACACAATGAAAAGTAAATTACTGGTAGCTTTCAATTCATGAGATGAGATGTGTTTTTTTTTTACAGTAATGCGAACAAAAGTCAAGCATGTCCTTCACTGGTTGACATATGGCGTCAGAATAAATTGACTGTGTAAGTGGACTGAGGAGGACAGACACACAACGTGCAAATCAAAGGTGACTACATGAGAAGATTTTCCATCTCTTCACAGCTTTCCGCTGACATAATAGAGATACATGACTGATATTTGAACAGGCTGGATGGGAGGATGCGGTTAAAGTTTCAGGGATCTTTTACCCATGGGGCTGAACATGGGCCTCAGTCCCATTATGGAAAAATCAAAATACAAAGAATAAACGTGCAGTTCCCCGTCTTTCTTAATCTCTCCCTACCTCCCCCTCTGGCTGCACTGAATAGTAGTTTTACAGATTTACACGGTGTGTTGTTTTTCATAGGCTACATTAAACAGAACACTGCAGAAACCCTGGAAGTCAACTAAAATGTTGGGTTTCTTTAGTATAAATGCTCTTTTATCATGAAACAGTTTGAAATGCATGTCCATCTGTTTTTATGCACACTTTCAAAAATATATAAATAATAATTTAAATACCTAAAAAACTGGAGTCTTTTTTAAAAGTGGCATTATAGCAAAAAAGTTTTGTGTCGGATGTGGAAAAGTTGTCAATAAAATCAAACTGCAACAGGCTTAAGGGAAAATTATGTAGCCTGCATGGAGCATGTGACATCACTCAAGCTTTGACAGAAAAAAACATCTGTTACAACAACTGTTATGATCCTATAATAAATTATATATTTATAAATGCCATATTTCCATCACATTTTACACATCATTTTTGTTTGTCTGATGTTCAACTGGTGGCCTTTTAATCACATCGTTGGTCCCTCTCTGGGTTAGTGGCACACAAAAGGAAGATTAGGGAGGCCACCAACTGCATTTCTGACCCAACTCCTAATATACACCTAAAGGCAATGAATGGAAACACATATTCATTAACATTTTGGTTTTACTATTTCTGGAGATCCAGTTAAAATGTGCACTACATTTGGATGGAAACTTGCTTATGAATGGGGAGAAAAAACATTCCTAATGAATATGTAGCCAACAACGTTTATTCATTTATGGATTCTTCTTGTTCCGTACAACTGGTTTGAATTAGCCTGACAAGTACAGGAGACAATGAATGGAGAACATAAAGTTATGATCACAGTGTTCTCACGTGGAAGCAGGCCGAAAGTGAATAAATATGACCTCATCATAGTAATGTCACGTAAGGGAACACAGTTTGGTTAGACCTTGTGGATATGGTCAGTAGATCTGCACATTTTCCTGAGCTGAAAATGGAGTTGATTGTGCAGGTCAAAGGTGACTGGGTTCCCTCATAAAGCAACCAAACGAGGCTGGGGTCTGAGGCGCCCACATCATTTAAATTTAGGACGTGTCTGATGAGCCCTGACAGACTGTGGTCATTCTTGTGGGGCGAGCAGCTATTGTTGCCAGCACAGATGTGGAGGGAGTTAAACATGAACATATGGTCCGGGAAACCGCACACAGGCATGCACACGCATGCAATGACATGCATACTGACAAATTCATTCTACCTTGAAACCACGCAAACCGTGGTTTCAGAGGGACTGGGAAAAGGCCATCCTGCTGTGCTGAGCTCCCTCCCACCTGCTCCTCTGGGAACAGGAAATATGGATCCCTGGAAAGGCCCGTTGTTCCCCTCTGTCAACATGTTCCCCTCGCATACATATATCACACGCCTCCTGTGTTCCTGTGGAGCAAACCTAAAAGAACTGACATGGGTGTGGAAAATCATGAAGAGAGGAAAGTGGGCGACTGAAGCAGAGGAGGGAATTGGACTTTAGTTGATGAGGGAAGGTGAAAAAATCGGCACAGTGGCAGGGGACAGTGCACAAGGAATATGTAAAATATAGTGCAGAGTGGGCGGAGGGGTGTCAATGGGGATAAAAGTAGACTTTGTGATCAAAAGGATTTAGATGAGGGTGTGCTAGCATATGAAACATGTTCAGCCCTTTGTATTCTACTTTGTATGTGGCACCAAAAAGAACATTATGTGCAAAACAAATAGATGCAGCACCACAGAACTAGAATTACCACCCCACAGTTGTATGCCTCCACCAACTAGCTGCAGTTTACTTAATATACATTGTTGGACTGATTAATAAAGCATTGTCTTAGGTCTAAACAGGTCCTAGTGTACTTTGTTTTTAATTTTGTAAAGATGGATTCTTAAAGAGTATAGCTACACAACATGTGGTGCTTTAGTTTCTCCTGGCATTTGGATGTGAAACCTCTCTCTGGGCTGTAGATGAAACTCACTCACTCACTCACAGGATCACGAGTAACTAGACAGAGTCCAATATGTTGTTTGTCAAATCATTTCTGTATTTCTTTCTGCCATGATGCCAGGCCTGCCAGTTCTCAGTGGTGGAAGTCACGTGATTCAGATAATGTTCGAAAATTCAGAATGAGGCAGGATGTTAAAGGCAGAATGGATGAGATGGAGGAAAGCCTGTACTGTGATTGTTATCGTTTACATCCCAGTCAACATGTGTGTGAAATCTGGAATCTGGACAAAATTATGGCTAACAACCTATTTTGAGGTCACAATGACCCTTGAATCAAAGCTATCCAGTGTTCAGTGAAACATGGTCGCAATCTCCCCTTCTGTTCCTGAGTTATAGTGTTGAACAAAAAAGTATTTTTCCAGGACATTATAACATCACAGTGAAGCTGACCTTTGACCTTTTGGGTAAAATTTTCTAGCACTTCATCATTGTATCCCATTAAACAAAGGTCATTTTGAGGTCTCAGTGAAGCTGACCATTGAATAAAAGTGTGCCAACAGTGAAATATGGTCATCAATTATTGAGTTATAGCCAAAAGTGTCAAAGGTCAAGCTCTAAGGGACCTTGACCTTTGACCTTTAACAACCAGATTCTAATCAGTTCATCCTTGAGTCCAATGGTACTTTTGTGCTAAATTAGAATAAATTTCCTCAGGTGTTTCTGCGATATCACGTTTACAAGAATGAGACAGACAGATTGACAACCCAAAGACACAGCACGGGGCGAGAAAAACACCACAAATCATTAAAAATGATCTGGAGAAGGACGTCTGATCTGCATACCTGCGGTGCTGGTGGTCAGAGCCAACCAGAGCTAGGTTAGCGCTAAGAAAATCCCATAATATGGTGAACCAGACCATCTTCTTCACGAGTTGTTCAATAGTGTATGCTTAGGCAAGCTATTTTTATTTATATAGCCCATTATCACATATCACAAATTTGCCTCACAGAGCTTTACAAACTGCACAGCATACGACACTCTCTATCTTTAGACCCTTCATTTGGCACTCTACTCAAAAAAACAGGGGAACAGGAGAGTTAGTGATAATCCTCTGTAGGTTGTCTGTGCAAGTGACACAGACATTTGATCCAATGTTGAAATAAAAATGTTGATTAGCGCAGCTTTAACAAACATGATAACTGAAGAACATAAATATAAAAAACTTTATCTGACCCTATAATTTTATACACTGTAAAAATACACGGTTCTTACTGCATTTTACACAGTTGCATCTCCCAAGACCTGGTTGTTGTTTTTTTTTAGCTGATGTACATCAGTGTTTGGTACAGCATTTTACCTGACTTCCCCTTTTCAGTATACTTCATGAATAGTGCCTGTAATAGTACAATCAGTGTGCTCCTGCTCTAAACTATTGCATTCCCCTGCAGTGACTCCATAGGCTGTTTCTGTAAGTAACTCAGTTGTTCATGAACCTGTCTCATTACATTATGGTTAAACATGTTGCATCAGTTGAACAAACATTTTTTCATACTATAACTTTTTTGTTTGACATACCATGTAGTCATGTTTTGTGTCTTATCCAGTCTCTTGCACTGTTTCCCAATATACCCCTAATGTATTAAATGTATGGAGTGAACAATTCGGCTTGACAAATGCCTCCATAAAAAGTTAGTTTTTCAGTTAATAGTTTGCATCTGTTTGGTATAAGAATTTATGTGTATGAATTGGCATTCTCCACAGTTGCATCTGATCTCAGATCTACAGAGAAACTGTAGATCTGAGACAGAACAGACAACACTATTAGTAAGGATGCTGTCAGTGTTTTTGTTCTCTCAGAGATAATTTGGATTTCTCACAGGGTTGTTTTACAAACCCTTGGTGGTTATAAAGATGCCAAGGTGATGTGCGTTTGATTTTTTAAACAGAACTTTCACAATAGCTTTTATTCTAAATCAGATCTGTCTTATCTGTCTTCAGTCTGGCGTATAAACCTCAGGGATCCTTATCTGGTTGGTGTCAGTTTTTATTTTCATCACAATATTTTTAGATCTCCTGTAATTTAGGCACAGCTGCTGACAGGTAAAAAAATTATATACAGTACATTTCAAGTGAGAAAAGCCACTGCCTAGACCATATCACAGGTACTCACCCAGGAAATCCTCACTTGGTGGGGGGTTCTCAACTTCATCCTCTCCGACCAAAGGTCACAGTTCAGAAAGTACAGAGCTCAGTGAACACCAGACGTTTGCACAAGACAGAATGAAAAAGGGCAGGATAAGACACAAACAGAATTATGATAAAAAACACAGGGACTTAAAGGTACAGTTTGGCCGAACATGAACTGTCTTCTGACACTAACTGTATGGGTGGTGTGGTATCCAATATTTGTGCATTTGACTCATAACAGTTCAAAATAGCACTGTAGCAGCAGGACAGAGGGTCAGTGACCTTCTACGGGGAGAGTAGTGATTGGTGGTTATGTAGGGACTGAACCCTTCTATAGAATTTGACCTCTAACCCCTTGTTTTGTTACTTCAGAATAGTACTGTACCCTTCTATGGGTTTGACCTTTTACTTTGCAGACTCAAACCCCTCTATGGTACCTAACAGATACCTAAACACATCCTACATGAGCTATGTTTGATGTACAGAGAGACAGAGTGGCCATCGGGCTGGGTCTCTCTCCAAGCTGCTGCAGAGCTTGTAATTGATGCTGAACTCCTTGATTTAATAAACTTTTATGATCAAGAACAGTGTCAAGCGGGTTTCCTCTCAACACATCATCGCAGCATTATTGTTTGGACACCACAGTGGCAGTAGCAAACATTGGACCAATTGAAAAATAAGAGTGTGAGCTGAGGGATTGTGGGCGTTTAATGTGGACTTTGTTCATTGATGATATGCTTCACCAATTTAAGTCACAAAATAAAGTCAATACAGGTGTCTATGAAGATTCTCAGTCATCCAGGTCATAGTTATCCAACGAAGGTTAAAATCAAGGGCAACTGGACTTGGTTGAAAGATCTTCAACCAAGTCCAGTTGCCCTTGATTTTAACCTTCGTTGGATAAAGTCAATACAGCCAACAATTAACAACAAAACAAATTATGTGTTAGTAGCATGCATGCCAGTCATAACCTGAAAATAAATTCACAAATTACTTTATTATTGTTAACTATCACTGGAGTTTTGATTCAGATTTTTTTCAGTCCTGTGTCTCCTCCAAAATGATACTTGAACCATGCTCTTTTGAGTTGTTGGGTGTGGGCTCCACTGTGTGTGATTAACTGTACAGGGTAGTGTTGTAGTCAAGACCGCCCAAACCAAGACCAAGTCAAGACCAAGACCAGAGTTTATCAAGACTGAGACAAGACTTTTAGGGGCTGAGACCAAGTTGAGACCGGGACCGAGGGAGGGCGAGACCGAGTCAAGATCATTACCAGTTCCCCACATTACATGACACACAATAGAATGTGGAATGAGATCATAGGTACTTCTCAAATTGATCTGAAAGATCCACATTCCCATTAAAACACCCACATACAAAGACGGAAATCAGAAATCACATAAGCATCGCCATCGCGGATGGGACAGTCGTTAACATGAATTTCTAATTAGGTTTATTGGTTGCATTTGAAGCAATACGTTTTACATCCAATCAAAGTTAGGATGTCAACAAACAAATCAGACAATGCAAAAGCAATTTATTGATATTCCCAAAATTATGGTCTTGACTTGTGTTGAAATAAAATCCTGAGTCCATAATGTCCAAGACAAGACCGAGTACAAATGCAGTCAAGTCCACGACCGGTCTCGAATACTACAACACTAGTAAAAGGGGTCTAGCCAATGGCAGCTAATGCACCTCTAGCTAACTGACTAGCTAAGTCAAAATGCGTCACCAGAAATCAGGGGCTCAGAAAAGAAACACTACAGTACAGCAAGAACAAGAAACAGACTCTTCCTATGTCACCCTATATCAGAAACTGAGTAAGGGGTGCGTATCCCCATGCAAAGCAGATTTGATAAATGAAGATAGAGAGATTTAGTGCCGTATTAATTTCTTCAGTGTTTGTGTTTTTCTTTTCCCTTATCACTCATTCATTGGAGGACATTTTTGTTTTCCTTATTTTAATCTAAAAGGAGGAATATAACTCACTGTCCAAATTGAAAGAACATTTTGTCCGTGTGTTTTAAAGTAACTGAACTGACCTTTTGCGCTTTATAATCCTGTCGAGTATAGTGTAGATGCAAAACAGAGCTTGGCCCGTTTGTGTCTAAGACACTGCAAATGGAAATGGTTGTTTAAGTCTGTCTGTTATATACATGGCCTGTGTTGGTATTAGAGTTAAGAAGTGGTGGTGCTGAAGTGGGTTTCGATGAGTGACCCAATGTGAAAAATGTTGTCCCCCTATCCATAATTCCCAATGGCTGGCCTGGTGCCTGGATGCACAATGCCTGATCACTACTGGCACAGAATGCTTCTGTCCTGTACTGTAGGACTGGATGTCACTGCTCATCCTTCACTCCCAGCATGCCAAAGTCCCACTTCCTTTGTTTCCAAGTTGTAGCTGCACTCTCTGCTACTGAAATGTAGTCTTCTCAATTCACATCTATCAACTACTTTGTTTATGGACTGCAATAGAAGGGGTTTGGGAGCACTTAGCCTACCTTTTAGTTTTTGTCCCGCTTGTTTGCAATAAAAATGTCTCTATAATAAAGACATTAACATGAATATATCAAAACATGCTATGAACAGAGAGAGACACTATTTTTTGACTAGTAATCAACCTTAATCACTAAAACACCAAATTTGAGGACAATAAAGAATGCAATGACCTGGTGTCAACCACCAACCACACCACCATCTCCAGAATGCCATGTTTTTGGATTCAAGACATTTGAAAGGGTTTTATGAGCCCACAAGTTTGAGGACTCTTCTTTTTTCAAAGTGGAGCACGGAAACATTGAGTTGATGGCCTTCTTGCTATCCCATACTGCATCACTGTGATTTGTCTGAGGTGCAAGCCCTAAGAAAACATGGTAAAGACACATACACATATTATTATTACACACTTATTATTTATATTTTATCTTTTTGAGTAGCAGCACCAATTCAAGAAACAGTTTATTTTGGCTATTGTTACGTCCCCACTCTCTAGGGGTAGGAGAGACGTAAACATAAACCAGATGGTTTTGGTATGGGTGGAAAGATTATTTATTAAACAGTCTGGTACACACAAAAAGGTCAAACAGAAAATGGGCAAGTGGGTGCTGCGTAAAACAAAGAACCAAATATAACAAAAAGAGATCCCTCCTACATGAGGGATTACTAAACTACTTGCAAAAGAATAAACAAAACCTCTCTAGCCGTTGTTCAAAAGCAACACAGGGAGCGCAGCACCCCTAAACCTAGTGTATCTAACACAAGTATTTGCTAACAGGTGTGAGTGATCAGTGATGAGCTTCCCCTAGCCCAATTCTGTAGACCAATACTGGGATCAGCCCAGGTGAGTTACCAACTCTCAGTAACACACAGATCTAACAAACAAAGAAATGGTTGTTTCCACTGAGGACACGCACACACAGAGTTCAAAGTTAGGACCAGCGTCGGGGCAACTACATGGCAAATGGTAGCTGCCCCGAACCAGCAGCAGACCAGCCTATTTGACAGAGAAGGCACGGAGGCGGTCCTGCAGGCAGCTCGGCGATTGGAGGAGGGTTGGTGCGTCGCTCCAATCAGGATCGTCGGATGTGGGAGGCGGGATCAGCCGGACTTCCCGAAGACCAGCCAATCCCCCGCCTCACAGTGTACCACATGTAGGGAGAAACACGGCAACAACAGTGACACACAGACTGCTGCCCTCGGCAGCCGTAACACTATTAATGCAAAACAGCCATAGGAGCAAAAACATTTGCTGGTTCCAGTATCTCAGATGTGACAGTTTGCAACAGTTCTTCATTTTGTATATTAAGTAAGTAAGCAATTTAAAGTGTCATGCACCAAAAGGTGCCCAAAGACGCTGCAAACATGACAAACAAGAGCAATAACATAATGAGAGAGAAAAAACAAATAATACAAACAATGTCAAATCAAATATAACACAATCCTGATCCTGACAATACAGCTATAAAACATAGCTTAGGAACATCTGAGGCACCGACTGTGCCTTTAACACATTAACCATAAAGCATCCTCCTACGCTGTTGGAATGCATATAAAACAAACTGAGCTAAGTGAAACACTTTGTTTATAAGAAGGTACTTTAGTCAGTATTTATCATACACAGAAGACAAATCAGTGTGTTTTTCCACCTCTCCAGGCTCGCACAGGTAACACTGTCTATTCTTTTCTTGAATTAAGTGGAAGCGTCCAATTTCCACTGCCAGAGGCAAGATACCACATCTAAACTAGGCACAGACAGATGTCTGAACCAAAATGAAATGTAAACGTAGTCTGTAATTCTCCCTTCTTCCTGAAATGCATAACCTGAGTTTTATCTTTATTTATCTGTCGCCTGGAGGATATTTCATCCAATAGAGATCTGAAGTTCAATTCAGTCAGTATGTGAGTCTTGTCTGATCGAATGTAAACTTTCTGAAACTTCTCATCACTGTTGTTTCTTGCAAGCACGTCCACCTTATGCTGGCACACTAGAGAATAATTGGCCTATTTTTGAGTCTGCTTCGCCCCTCCCACCCTCTGATCAGAAACCCACAACAGCCTATGAGAGTGAGCTCACCGGGAGGCGTCACCAATGCGTTGAGTACTTGCTAGTACTATAAAATGTGTAATTCTCTCTTCTCAGCTATGAGTTTATCGGTTCATCCACGGTTGAATTAGATTTTTTGTTTTTCTGTGTAAAATATAGCACACACAAGTGCAACCAGCTGATGACGACGGTCTGCCTCCATCTTTTTGAAGTCACATTTGATCGCGCAAGATTCTGTGAGATCTACTGTGCATGTGTGGAACGAGTCCGCCAAGCTGACTCTAGAAAGTAGTACAAACAGAATTAGCCCGCATCCACACTCGTCTATGTGCGCGGCCACTCTGAAATTTATTCAAGGCTTAGTCTTTCAGCTGCTACCACTGTGGTTTCCCCGTTCCTCGTAATGTATGCCGGAGAGGATAACAGATACATACTGGGGTCAAAATGAGTGTTCACTTTATCTTTCACCTAATCAAGCTTGGCTTCCATTTATTCAGTTCTTGTCATTAAGTGGCCGATAATCCAGATCCAAGACCTTAGTTTTTTTGAGAAAGTTTAGCTTTTGGACAGTGACTCACAACAGTGTTTTCCCTGACTAGCTTTTTCAGCAAGTCACGCAGGCTGTCTACCTTTGAGTTTTAATTTGCCACTTTCATCACTATTGAGCTTCTTGAACTCCCGAAGCACGCTGTTTGACAATCTGGAATCACCATTCTAGTCAATGCTTTTGCCTCCACCAGTCCCAGAACGCGGCTCTCCACGGAGCAGATCAAACAGGTCAGGAAATCAAAACAAAACAGAGAATGGAACAAAGACGGGTTGCAGAGAGCGATGCCAGTTGGCCTAGTTGAAGCACAAACAGGACAAATTAATGACTACCCAACTACATGCTCCGCTCCTGATACGCTTCCAGAGGAAGTTGAAGCCGGGCAGAAGATGGGATAAAACTACAGCGCAGACGTTCCCTGTGGAAGAGCAGTGGTCGGCAATACGCGGCCAGATTGCTTTTATAGCAGAAAAATTTTAAATAAATAAATTGATAGCGGCTGGTGCTGAAATAGATATCAGTCATGACAGATACAGTTACTCACACAATTACTTCCTCTTAAGTGATTGTGGCTGCGAACGTTTATTGCAGCAATGCTTTATGTTGAGTTTATTGAAAGCTTTTACTTTGAAGAGTTCTGAAGAACATTCAAGCTCCCCCTGGCTTCCCTGTAGTTCGCACCCTGAATTTCTTCAGGGAAATGAAAATAAGCGTCCATGAATGCAGATCAAACGCCGGACGCACACTGCAGCACGTGCCTTATGTGTGCATGTGCAAAAGTGTCCTAACAATCAAGTAATAAGGAGGAAAAATATACGCAATTAATTGGAATGGATCTTCCAATCTTCCTAACGGGAGTCCCGCACAGTAGGCCTACCTACTGAGCTAAACATGCACATGAGTATACAAGGATTTGAAATAATTTGACTTTGTTCTGGCCCGCCATATAATGGCTTGAAAAAAATTTGGCCTGATGACAGACTTATTTGCTGACCCCTGAACTACAGCATTTTTAGGGAGACATGTAAAGACACCATTACGGTAGTTGAGTCGACTGAAGATATATACATGAAAACAAAGGTCCTATAACCAATATATAAATCGTCTTAATATGGCTGTTGAAATTCAGGTTGAACCAATTGAAGCTTGAAGAAAATTCTGTTCAATGCTCTTACTCAGAGCTTGTATGGGATTATAGCGATAGGGTTATGTATATGTGTGTGTCGTCTGCATAGTTATGGTAACATTTTGTTTTGTTTTTTTTCTATATTCTTAAATGGATGTCATTGATGACCCTAACAAGAGCAGTCTCAGTGCTGTGATGGGTTCAAAATCTGGAATGGAAGACAGCAACAGCTGTTTAGTGCCGAGAAGTTGTTCAACTGTTGAAAAACAGCTTTTTCAATGATTTTACTTAAAAACAGGAGGTTTGATGTGGGCCTATAATTTCTCTTTAGTGACATGGCTAGATTTTCTAAGAGTGGCTTGATGATTTTTTAGGGCCTGTGGGAGGAATCCTGAGAGAAGAGACATGATGACAATTTGTAGATCTAAGGCCATGCAATTAAAAACATTTTGGAAAAACCCTTCTGAAAAAATATCAAGCGTCAGGAGGAGGATTTCAGATGTTGTATAAAGTCCTCCTGGTTTTCTGTGAATGATAGGATCAAATTGTGTCATGCTATTTGCTGTTGGATTTGCTATTTGCTATTTGCATGCCATTGGATTGATTTTAAGTGGACATGGGGTTTGTTAGACTGTCGACACAGGCAAAAGAGGCACATGCATTACAATTGTATTTGGCAATGATGTCAAAGAAGACAGGCTGCCTTGCATTTCTCAGTTCTAAATTATAAATGTGAAGTCACTCTACGGATGTCATAATGAATTTTGGAAGTTTGTTTTTGCCACCTGTGTTCAGCTTTTCAACACTATTTATACCAACATGATATTTCTCCAAAACTGTTTTTCTCAATGGAGTCTGGTGGGCCCTAGTGCCCATTTGATTTGGTCTGAGATGCTGGTGCTCTAGTGCAAAGTTCAGTGGCAGCAAATGTTGTATACAGCTCTTTTAAGAGGTAAGGTTTCCTAAAATATTTTATTGGCTAAAAAATATTTTTATTTTCAGCACATACTCATGTAGAAAATGAAAGAAAAGTACTGACTTCGACTGTTGAACAAGAGTAAGGTTATCCACCACCCCTGGGATGGAAAGTCACACAATATCTTAATGGATCAGTGTTAGACTTAGGGTTTATTGGTAGAATGTGGCAGAAACAGAGAATAATGTGCATGTTTTCATTAGTGTATATTCACCTGAAAATAAGAATATTTGTGTTTCTTTATTTTAGAATGAGCCCTTTATATTTACAGAAGGAGCGGGGCCTTTGTACACGCAACCCGCCATGTTTCACTACCATGTTTGTGAAATGGATCCAGAGAGGCCCTTTTGTATTTTTCACGATTTTTGCAACAAGTGTAGGTTTGCCTATGTGATTGGATTGGTGAGGCAAGGGGGGGTTTTAGTTGGTAGAATCTGCAAACCCACAGATGCCACTGAATCCTACACACTGGTCCTTTAAGTAGTCAGTTTGACCAAAGATAACAGATATGGTCCTGTTTGTGTATGTATTACAGACAAGTGATGTAGCTTCTCACTTGCCTTCACATGACATGATGAGTTACAATAACTCATCATGTCATGAACAGTGTATCATGCTTTACTTTGTTCCAGTGAAAGTGCACAGACATAGACAGAAGTGTGATAACCATCAGAGCGAGCTGTTGGGGATAGCATTATGCCAATGATGTGTTTTCCTTTGACACTGGAAAGGCTCATTGTGAACATAAATACACACCACTGCTTTTAAATGGGTTAATTAAGACTGTATCATTGGTAGCAGATGACAGCATGAAAGCCGCCATCCGTCTAATTAAATGCTTAAAGCCTTGCATTTGCCAGCCTAATCACACTACCATTATTGTTTTTTGCAATATTTCTGCTGAGCACTCCAATGTTTGTGCTGTTGATGTTAGAATCTGCATCCTCCTGCTCTTATTACTGTTCTGGGAATGTATTGTCCTAGCTCTGGTATACATTTCTGTCAGTTTTATCACCCATAGAGCATGAGAAGCTGAAAATAATTGCATACCATAATAGGGTCATAAACCGCACCCAAGCTGATAGATTGTGCTGATTTGGGAGTTGTTCTTCAAAATCCTCCTTTTCACAGGAATTTGCATCTTTCTCTTCTGCATTTAAGACATCAAGGAACCAAATAGTTAATACCAAGTTAACTGTATTTCTGTACTTGAACTTTTTGAGTTTTGAAGGCTTTTAAATTTTATTCTGCTATAAAAGTCTGAGAATTTAAATAAATGCATGCTGAGAATAATGAAATGCAGCTCATCTCACCATTATCACAAAAGGTATTACTCTCATTACTCCCCATAACTCTCAGTGTCAGTGTATGGATGTTAATTATGTGATTAGGCCATAGGATGATGCCCATTCAATTTGCAACAGTCTTCGATGAATAGAGGTCTTGCAGTCTGCCTTTTTGACTGATGCATATACATAAACACTAATACATGACTAAATACAACATAATGAAACCATTTATGTCATAAAAGCAATGAAGAAATAATACAGAACATGAAACTGGCAGCTCATGCACTATTTACTATTTGTTATTCAGAATGTGTTGGTATTTATGTTTGTGGTCGTGTGTTTATAAAAATATGATATCATAACAGGAAAATGTTGGCTGAAAGTGGCCAAAATGTGTTAATACAATAATTCTGCATCCAAAACACAGTGGAGACTCATCTGGTCAGTTACACTATTGCACTGCACCGTCTAGTTTTCCATGACACGGCCTTATTATTGTGTAATGAGCTAATTATTTCAAATTAGCTATATTATGCATTTTATGCATGCATTTTACAAGTAAATTACATAGCATACATAGGCTACATTACATAGAAAATCAGATTCCAGACCAACGGTAAAAATCATCTGGTTTAGTGATTGTTTGTGAAGAATGCAAATAATGTTAATAACTGCATATACTCCACCACCTTACTGATAAGATGTCTATGAAGATTCTCAGTCATCCAGGTCATAGTTATCCAACTGAGGTTAAAGTCAAGGGCAACTGGATTTGGTTGAAGATACTAGAAGACGTTTCGTCCCTCATCCAAAGGAATTCTTCAGTTCTGACCGACTGGTAGGGAAACTCTGCTATTTAACCTCAGTGGGGTCGTTTGTCAGGGTCATCGATACCGCTGGTTCGTTAGTGTTCCTGGTTGCTGTGACAACAGTCGTTGCAGTCGTTAGGACTACCAGTGACCAAGACTGAACGACCATCGTTGGTATCTTCACCTGAGGCCAATAGGTTACGTTTGTTGTCTACTTAGACTCTGCAGTCTACTTACATCTGAAGGACAGAGGACACTCGTTTGAGGACCACCAAGTGCACATTTTAGACAGAGAAGATGGATGGTTTGAAAGAGGTGTCAAGGAAGCCATCTACACCAGGGTCGAGAAGCCGTCATTGAACAGGGGAGGGGGTCTACGCCACCACTTATCCCCCACTTACAATGCTGTCCTTTCATCACTTCCCAGGAAACTCAACAAACGTAACCTATTGGCCTCAGGTGAAGATACCAACGATGGTCGTTCAGTCTTGGCCACAGGTAGTCTTAACGACTGTAACGACTGTCGTCACAGCAACACGGAACACTAACGTATCGATGACCCTGACAAACGACCCCACTGAGGTTAAATAGCTGAGTTTCCCTGCCAGTCAGTCAGAACTGAAGAAATCCTTTGGATCAGGGACGAAACGTCTTCCAGTATCTTCAACCAAGTCCAGTTGCCCTTGATTTTAACCTTTGTTGGATAACTTACTGATAAGTTAGCATCAGAGCTCTATCATCACAGAAACACCTACCGTACTGCAACACTTAGAACCCATTGACACTTAATTACTTAATGCGTCTTGGGCAGGTCGGATAGCTATACCAATCCCAAAAAAACCCAATATATAATATATCTAATAAATAAAATAATGTCTAAATATAACTACATAGTCACTAGGCGAGACAACAAAGCTAGCATGGTAGACTTCCCCAGATGACTAGCTTGGTAAGTTAGCTGAACTTCCTGAAAATTAACATGGACCATATATAGGTCTACAGTTCCTGCATGTGCACTCTCCTCACCTGCAAACACAGCAAAGGACAGTCTTAAATGAACATACTGTAGCCCCATAGCTGTCTGCTATGACTTCTTCAAATTGCTGTAACTTACAACAAATACAATCACTGCTAATCACGTATTTTAGTAACTTTTAAATGACTCAAATCATTTTAAATAATAACTACCAAAAACAAAATGGTCAATGTTATAATAAGATAATACAAACTAGCACAATGGCCTAAACAGTGAAACACTCAAATGTCTGAAATTAACAACTGTCACCAGCCATTTAGCCAAACTTTACGGTATTATCTACATTATTATATTTAAATAGTTAATCAAGGAGAAATCCATTATTTCATTGCAGAAGTCCAGCAATTATTTCTTATAGTTATCCATCTTGTCTTCAGCTTCTTCCACGGCAGATCACATAAAGAGTAACTAATATTCACTTTCAAAGGCAGGTAGATAACCTCCTCTGCTCACCTTTGCCTGTGGAGAGCTCAGCATGTCCTTTTCTCCTTAAGCATATGCACACTGCTTCTGGTAAACACAGCTTCTGGGAGAGGATGAGATGAAACTCAGATAGGTACAAGTCAAAGAGAAGTGGAAAGGAATGATTACTTGAGATTTGACATTAATATCAGTTTCATTTGCAGACATCTGAGGAGTGTGAGCAGAATTGCAAGTAACATCTTGAACATTTAGATTTCAGCCTGACAGGCCTTGAGCCAAAAAAATATCTTTCATCCAGCAAATGTCTAAGGTTGACAGCATCTTGCTCAGTGTTTGACAGAATGTTAGTGTTATATGAAGCACAAACACCCCAAATCCACACCAAAATATTTATGATCTCTCTCCCAGCTCTCCTGGTGGGTAAAAAGGCTTCTGGCTGTCCAGATTCTCTGTGAGATATTTAGAATAATAGCAACACCCTCTACCATTCTGTGACCATCTGTTCACAGAGTCAAAGAAACAGGTTTCTCTCTGTCCAGGGGGTAAATGCCATTCAATATCAGTTATGATCAAAGAGGTGCAGGCTGGTTCTGGGCCTCCTGGGTGACCATGTGCTGGTAATTACATGAAAACTCTGGCCTATAGGGCTTTGAGCTGAGACAACAGCCATAGGATGTCAGGGCAATGAGGATCAGAGAGCAAAAACAGGCACACAAGATCCTCAAGAATGAGATGTCAATCCAAATCTCATTTTATTAAAAGGTTCATGGTCAGATTCATGTTAAGTTACTCAAAACATTGTACCTGTCACTAATGTGGAAATGTGACTGCTATTCTGTAGGAATCTGTCCTAATAAATTTTCACAACTTCAGTTGTTGCACTGAAACGTGTTACAAGTAGGTTTTTCCCTTTTGCTTACAATTTGAAGCAGTGAATTTCTATGCACTGCTAATTTCCACTCATGTCCAAATGAGCAGTAAAGAATAAACTGTACAGGCAAACCATAAAGTGTTTAAGCCAACGTCTAACTCTTGAAAATTGTTATCAACTGGCGCAGCCTTAAAGCTGTTTTCATCTGGGCTATGTTTTTCTATGCCTACAGAATCTTGAGGTTCTTCGAAATTATTGGCAACCTATGGGGCCAGTCAAAAAAGTACAAAGTGGTATTTTGAGGACAGTCTGGGGTTAGCAGGTTAGCATGCTAACAACAGAAGATATCTCTGAAAATAGACGTCTTTGACATAATGTCAAAAAGGTTAATTTTTAAATGTTATAAACCTTGAGATCTCTTTAACTCTTACATATTGCACCTTAAAATATTATCTGTTGGACCTTTCCTTCTCAGAGCTACATGCTCACACTAAATGGAGTCAAAATGTTTTCGTCTCACATTTTTCTAGAACTGAGTCAAAAGAAAATGCCCCTCTGACTGTGCATGCATTGTGGGTACCTAAGGATATGAGTGCATGAGAGAGGGGGACCAACATCTTATAAGATATATTAGCCAGAGAGTTAGAGTGGAACATCAAAGTATTTCTTGGATCCAGACTTGCAATACTATAAAATCAAGAGAATCAGGCTACAAAACATTATCCTTCCAAAATCTACCTCAAGTCTTGTGATAGTGTATTTACTCTTCCATGTATTCCAGCAGCATACCATCAGTGTAACATCTGTCACTGTAACTTGTCACTACTGGTAGCATGAGGCGATACAAAGTTTGCTGAAGCTTAAGCATGGAGGAGATACCTGGGTTCCTCCTTGTGCAGGACAAAGTCCCGCCTCTTGTGGCCAGGCAGTTCCTAGTTAACAAAGACATTGATGTCATTGACTGACCCTCACGTTCCACAGAACTAAATCCAATTGAGAACCTCTGGGACATTATATATCGTGCATGCAACAATGGCAGGTGGTGCCACAGACTGTACTGGAGCACACTGATGCCCTGATCCAGTTCTGGGAGGAGATCCCCCAGGACTCCATCCACTGTGTCATCAGGAGCATGTCCAGACGTTATCAGGAGTGAATACAGGCACATGGGAGCCATACACATTACTGAGTCACATTATGAGTTGCCTTGATGAAAGTTACGCAAGTTGGATCAGCCTGTGATTTTTTTACTTTGATTTTTGTGTGATTTTGAATCCAGCCCTCTGTCAGTTGGTGGTTTTGTAACTATTCTGTTCATTGAGATATGATGTGTGATTTAACAGTGTAGTTATCGTTGTCGTTTTTCCCATATTTGTGTTGAGTTAATCGTTTTTTCCTCTGTATCCCATCTTGAATATTTAAAATGTCCCATACTAAATGTTGCTCTCGTGTTCTAAGATAGCCCAAAACATGTTTATATCAAAGGACTCGGAGTACTGTGAATAGATTTTTGTGTTTTCTTCAATGTTTTGCCATGGCATCATGTCTCTATGAATTAGCTACAGTCAAGTGAAATTATCAATCAAAAAAAAATTTTGTCCAATACTTGTGGATGTTACCACATACAGTACCTGCAAAACTAATGACATCCCATTAGCTTCAGCTGTACTTTGTTTTAAGTGCTAATATGGTAGCATGCTAATGAAAGATGTGGAACTTTTCTACCTGCTAAACATCATCATGTTAGCATTGTCATTGTGAGCATGTTGCCGTGGTAGTGTTAGCATTTAGCTCAAAGAACAATTGTGCATAAATAGAGCTTCGCAGCCGCTGCACGGAACATAGGTCCAGATCCAGTCTATTTTTGACGGAAGCTGTGCAGGGAACGGGAGAAGAAACAGTTCACAGAGAGCTGTGATCATAGTAGAAGCACACAAAATGACTAATAAACAACAAGTCAACAACATGGGGCAGGTTGAACGCTCCGCTGCTAAAATGCTTCTAGTCGGGGGTTAGACTTGTTACTGTGTGAGCCTAGCAACTAGAGATGAAACGGTATGAAAATTTCTATTATCATGAATAGGCTATAGTGAACAAAATGATCACGGTTATGAGTATTATCACGGTATTGTTAAAATGTGCTGAAAGAGATTAAAATGTACTGATACACACACTGAAACCATTTTAAGTTTTATATTAAAAACCATAAATAAAATTAATATTTTGTTTGCTTGAACATTAAAATAATAACAGCCAATACATAAACATATGAAAACCATCTAAGTGGGCATTATCATTAAAGATTGTATATTTTTCCAAGGTTTATGATAAAACCGGTAATCGTTTCATCCCTACTAGCAACATTTTGTAGCACTGATGCAGCCATGTTTTTAGCATGCAAGTCACATTCCAAAATGACTTACTATGGAAATCAATCCAAAACTTAAATTTAATGGCATATTGGTCACCTTTGCTCTATTTTTGTGGTTACAGAGTGCAATTTTTTTTGATAAATAAACAAAATAATTAACCCTAAATTACCATGCATAAGCACCCCAAAATCTGACAAATGAATCATAGTAATCAGATTCTCTTTTCCTGTGATGCAGACTTTTGTTTTACTCTATGTGGCCTTAACCTATGTAACTAATATTGCCATAATCTGTTTTTTCTGACATGCTCTATTTTACTTGCAAATTATCGTCTGATTGTCAGACTCTGTGTGCGGTTTTCAACAGAAACTGTTTGTGTGCATGTAACAATGAGCTCCACTTTATTTTGACTTAGCAATGCTGTCTACATCTTGCTTTGAGGTCAGCACCGCACTAAAATCCCCAGACCAGGCTGTGGGTTTCAAAATGGAACAAAACAAGTATGCACAACTTTGTTAACAATGGCCTGACCTGATGCAGGAGTTACTTCACTTGGCAAATGGACTCAAACTAATGAGAAGCCAAGTAATTATGTTGGCTACTGCCAGAATAATGTTAATGAGAGTTTTGAGCAATGCTATTTCTTGGTAGACCTATGAAGACCAGATGCAGAAAAATGCAAAGGAACGATGAAAAGGAGAGAGGCAGATGTTGAAATTTAATAGTCTTCAGTATTTAACCGCCAGGGGAAAAAATTTATGTGGCTTCCCCTGGACAGGTTTTGTTATTCAGAGATTAATGCATCACCCCAGGGCAGGACATGTCCCGTCTGTCAGTCTGCTAGATGTGTTATGATAATGGAATCCACCCTGGAGTAAAAATAACACAACTGAACGTGCCTGACACAGAGGTCAAAAATATAATGTATTTCAAACAAAGGATGGCCAGCTAATGTTCCCACCTTAAGGGAAATTTGTAATGATGTGGACATAATAAAGCAATGTGGCATCGGAGATGAAAGATTGTACTTCACCATCTCAGTTAATCACTTTTATCAACCTAGTAATGAAGAATTAATTAAATTACATGCTGACATCGGCTGCAGGTGTCCCAGATCGTTTATTGACCACTAAATACATTTGTCTGACTGATATTTGCTCCTATTTATTACTTTGTAAAGTAATAACTTCAGTAGAAAACTGGGTTTCAGTGTTTCATCTAAAAAGGTTTTTTTTCACCATTTCCAGACTAAGTGAAAATAAAGAAAAACCACAAATTTCACTTAATTCCAGACTTTGATTAGGTTTTTTGCAGACATTGTTGTGCAACCCCTGAACTTCAGTGCTATTGCCTCCAACGCTGATTCAAACACCAGCTGGGCTAATGATGCATGCAGCATTTATCCTTCAGCATTTCAAACACCTTTGACAACTTTACATTCATTCAACTGAACAACAAAAAGACAGCATAGGTATTCATCTTGTAATAAGGTAATGCACTCTCCAAAGTGTGTCTCTCTTGTCCAGCATAGAATTAATTTGCCTGTATCTCAAGACTGAAGGACCATTTAACAAATCCTCTTTTGATTCTAAGTAGCTCCTTAATGCAGTGGTCCCTTCTTGGTGCAGCCATTTCCAATTAATCCTTCTGCATTATGCATGATTACATTAAACAATCCAATAAATTGATATGGAGGCTCTGGCTACGGAAGGACTCTGTTAATGGATATAAAATGGAGTTACACCACTCTGAGATGATTCATTATTTCACTTATTGTTCCAAAAGGTAACATGCTAAGTCTGTTTGACACTTTTATTTTAGTTGGGCATTTTACTACACATCTTCAACTTTGTTTGTGTCCATTAAGACTCAATAGTGGAACTGTATTACAGCATGCCTTAGGGCCAGATGAATTCTATTAGCACCCTCCATATCAATCAAGTCAAGCAGTTGCTCTCCTGGTGTCTGGACTTGCATTAAGAAAAGTGAAACAGTTAGTAGGGCACAGTCAGGAAGTTGTAAAAAGAATGGGGTGATGCAAAACAGACGATAGTGAAGCATTTCACTATTACTGGACATTCCTAAACTATAATAAGTATTGCTCAGTGGGAGTATCTCCTCTCAACTTTGGTGCACAGTTTCACATTATGAAAAACTTTTGGAAACAGGTGGATAGCTTTCCTGGCTCAGTTAGAAGGAACCAAACACTTTAAACACATCTGAGTCTCACAAATAAACATGTTATATCTGTTTGTTTAATGCATACAAAGACACAAGTTGTCTCTTCCTCATTGTGATGACTACCCTCCAGGCAGTCCATAGCCAGACTAGCTGTTTCCTCCTGTTTCCAGTTCTTAAGCTGAGCTAAGATAACTGTAGCTGATGTACTACGACGATGAATAAGATGTTGGTTAGTTGAGTCGGTGTTAATTAATTGGAGTTGTGTGCGTTTGCATAAAAGGGGCAATTTTTTCGTTACCGTGCATGCGGTAGTAGGTTGTAGGCTACTTCCCTATTATGTATTTTATAGACTCTTCTTTTATACATTATTATACCTAAATCATATTATCATTAAGATGTAATGGTACAACTGCACATTATGTCCATTGTAATAAAAGAATTGGAGCCAGGGGAGAGGGGGAAAGAATTACCAAGATTAATGTGGTAGATTTACAATAAACTAATAATCACAAATATACAAGTTAAAAACTTATATAGGCTATATTCTCTGACATTGCATTCATACATTTATGAGAGAAACTCACAAATGTGTTGTTTTTTTTTTATAAAGGAACCACATCGCTTCACAGGCTGCAACATCACACACACACGTCTGCCGTGTATTATGCATGCAGTGGAAAGTTATATCAGACTTCACAATCGGATTTAGCAGTGAGTTTAGCTAACAACACCATATTATCATGCACCTTAGAGACTTTGAGACAGGCTATTCAGTGACTTCAGTTTCAGGGAATTCGCGATTTTTGTTGTTGTAAATTTGCCACTTTCATCTAGGATTTTTTTTCTCGGCTATTAATCCCCATCCTGGCCCTGTATTTTTTGGACATGTAAAATAGTCAATCTAAATATGTGAAAACACTTAGGATAATTCAATTATAGCCTACAGATGGGCTGCATCTCAGAAACTGGCCTGTTAATTTTTTTTAAATCTCCTCCTTAAAATTACAAAGGCTGCAGTGCTCGCTGTATGAACGTAATGTTGTTGTGTTAACAATAACAATAACGCAGTGGAACAAGTCAGGATGAAATCTAAATATATTTTATCAAATGGTAATGTATATTATTATCCTACTTCTCATCATTAACACTGAGTACAGATGTGGTGTGTAGGTCACGTATACAGGGTAATCTCGAGTTAACCACGAACAAAACCTGCTCGGAGCAGTTTAGAGATGCAGTGTAAATTGCCATGGCAACAGACCTCGGCTAACACCCATCCACCTTTCGTAGTACTGGTTAATCAGGAAGTTACACCCGAAGTTACTCCTGAAGTTACCTGGATGAGCCAATTACCTCGCTTCGTAGTACAGGCCACTGTTAAGTGAGGACGGCAACCAGGAAAAGCTCAGGGAAACACCCACCAACTCCTTCCAGAGAATGTGGAGAACACAGAGAGACAGACAAAAAAACAACATACCAAGCACACAACAGACATCCCAAAATACGAAAATAAATCACAACACACTCACACACATACCAGGCCTTGCTATGCAGGAGTCACAGGAAGGGGGCCGTGACAGTCATAGCATCTGGAGATGTGCTTTTTAAATTTAATCTCATTGATAGGTTTTGTCTAGCTGAATGAATATGTGTGCATTTTCATTATTAATTGCATTGTTATGCAAGGTAGATTTATTAATCAATATACAACAAAGTGTTATATAACGGGACAAATTTGTTGTTCCCTATACACAAAAAGCAAATATTACATACATTACATACACTAGATTGGTGATAAAAAACATAGATATAAAACTATTTCACATGGTGCAGTGGGGAAGAAGCTGCTCTGTAGTCTGGCGGTACGACAGCAGATACTTCTAAATCTCTTGCCAGACGGCAGCGGGATTAGAAGGCTGTGGCTGGGGTGGTGACTGTCTATTAGTATACTTGTCCTGTACTTATTTTTTTCACCCCTGCATTTTTTGGATACTCTTTATTACTTTCATTGTCTGAGGCTGTGTGTAAAGGTGATTTAACCAACATTCACTTTTGTTCTCAAGAAATGAATTTTTCAATAGGAGACAATTCACAATACATATAAATAATTTCACAAACATTTGAATATTTCTATTATGTCTATTTGTCATCCACAACACAATTACACAGTCTTTCTGATGACAAAATGTGCTTCAATCATAAAACACAGAGAATTCAGAAATGTTTAAACAGAAAACAGGAAATTTAGTAAAACAAAAATTTAACAGATTTCATAGGGCCCTAGATGTGACAGTTGGATCGGATCGGATCGATTGTTTTGGTCCGCACCAAATTGTGATTTAACGGGACTAAAAGTCAAGTTGTGAAAACACCTATAGTTTAATATTAGCCATGGTTATTGTGATCTTCATGGGTTGGCTGTGAATGAAGAGGAAGCATGTAATTTTAGAAATGAAGTCCCAAATGGGCAGCCTTGTGTCTGCCTTTTCTGTCAATGGATGTTACCATACAAATTAAATACATTTCTTTGATTTACATTATTATTAAACAACTGCTTGGATATCATCAGATGTACTACTCAATTTTACCTGTCCATTTGGGAATTATCGCATTATGCACATTTTCTTGTGAATTTATTATTGTGATATCAACAGAAAGATACAGAGAAGGATAATAAAATACAGAGAGAGGATGCTAAGAACAGCTGTGTGGAGACTTGACTACCACAAAGTGTCTCCTCTAGACCGTCATCAAGAGCACTCCTGCTGTCTCTCCTCTCATTATACTGCCCCTGTCTCTCTTTCTTCACCCTCCCTCTCCCTCTCTCTGTCTCTTCCTCTAGGATTGTCAACTTCCTTCTTTGTTGCACATGGGCTATTAGGGCCTCATAACTGTCAAGAAACCTGTGGCTTGCCTCGAGCCTTATACACTGCTGTACCCCTTGTGGTGAATCTAACTCCGTTCCAGCTGCTCTGAAGATGTACTGCAGGCAAAAATGTTGGGGCAAAGTCAGTCAGATGATGCATAAATTTGAACGTGTGCCGCAAGTAAAATATAGCAGAAATCAAAAAAATTGTATCTTATATACTCAATAAATCTTGAAAATACATGAAAGCAAAACAGAATCATTTGATTAATTTTATCTAGCAAGTAATGTCATTAGTTAGAGTGTTTTAAGTGTTTGGATGCATCACTCTTAGTTGATATGACAACAAATTGCCCAGGACCGTATGAGAAAGCATAAATACCTTCACATTTACTGTAAATGTTCTGTTATAAAGTAAAGGTGAGCTACATTTAGTATAATACACATAAACATAAGTATAATTTAAAAAATGCTTTCAGAAGTTCATTGCAGAAAACTAATTCACACTCACATTTTTTTTTTTCACCTTTCATTCACCGCTCCTTCTTATGCTAAGCTTGCTCATTATTGCTTCATCGGCTTTGTTTTATTATTCAATTAGCCAACTGAACTCTGGTTTGAATCATCAATCAGTGAGCCTAATGAATCCCTCTCATTTGTCTCATCCAATCACTAACCTCTGCTCTTTACAACTGAGCTGAATCTTTTCGCCTGCAGCCAAAAATAAGTGCCTCATAGAAATATAAGAAGAGTACAGATTACCCAAATGTTTAAATGTCAGTGGTTGAAAACCACTGCTGAGATAAAAAAAAAAATGCTTATGTACACAGCAACATTAAGGAGATTCTGAGGTTGAACTAGAAAATCACACAACTCTGCAAATTTGTTAACACTGCAAGATGGAGACACTGAAGCAGTCTGAGCCCACCACAGTTTACAACAGATATTTAATTACAATGTTATAACATAATTTACATTTCTTACATTCCCAATCCAAATCAAAACATTACAAGATGATGATGGAAAAGTTGTCAGGCCTTAGTAGATAACTGTAAAGAGCCTTACAGCTCCAATAACTGTAAATAACTCCCTATAAAGCTGGTCAAGCTGGAGTTTTAATAACCTTGTATGTTGTGTTAACTCACTGTACCAGTATTAATCAGCCTTTATGGCAGGTCGAAATGTATCACTTCTATCTTCACACTGTACAGATTGATTCCAGATTGTTTTTGTCTGTTGACAATTCCCATAAGGTTTTCAAACAGATGGCATCATCTTCAAAAATAACAAAACTGCAAACGAGTAATGCTAAACTCAAACGAGTAATGCTGAAAGTCAGCTCCTCACTTATTTACAGAATTTAGCTTAGTATCACTGATCCACATCTGAGATTTGTTCCATACCAAGAAAAGTAACCAGTTATCTATTGATAAACAACATGACTTATGAATCTTCCAATTAAACAACATCAATATCTGCAAGCAGCCAGATTGTTGAGGTTCAGGCACTTAACTGGGCATTGCAAATGCTCTCAAACTGAACACGAAACTACAACATTAGTCAGGTGCAGTGGATAAAATCTGGCTTCAGTCGTAGTGTCTGCCTGGAATAATGTGAAAGATTTGCTACCACAGCTGATTCCACCCAAATCTGCAGCTTGTTCGGCTTTCAGCCACTTTCATCTCATTGTTTTGGTCTGTGGGTTCAGTCTCAACAGCTCCCTCTGATGTAAAACTATAGAAGCTTTTTTCCACTATACAGCGTCAGACAAGCTTCTTGTAACCTACCTGCCCCATGTGAAATAACAGAAAGCCAAAGTAAATGAGATTTAAACATCTAGCAAACCAGAGATCCAGATATGTTTTCTCAGGAGAAGCTCCGAGGCAATTAAATTCATTTATCAGGTGGCAAGAAGCAGAACTCCAGAGAGATGCCTGTGTTGTGTTGTGTCTGCCTAATGCTCATGTAATTTGTTTTTTGCCACCGTGTTAACAATAAGAATTTGATTAGACAATAGAATTTTGTGTTTTTGCTAGGTGTCTTTCAATCATATGCACACTTTAACACATACATTCCTTCACACCGTCAGTTTTCTTGCTCTTTCAATACGCCCTGAAGTCTGAAAATGAATGAAAGAGTTGCAGTTGAATGAGCTGAGTCTGGCTTTCAGGGATTCTCTGGAGCACACAGCTCAGTTTTTGCTCCAGTGTTACAGCTCAGCACAAGGTCCATGAGCTGGTCATCCATGACAGCCCTGTCTGCATCACTTCACAGCTTCTGCAGCTTTATTAAGAAATCGTATCAATTGCATCAGTGCACCATTTTGAATAATAGACTGTGCCTGCAGTTGAGAAATGCAGGAAACAGCTTTACCTTATGAGAGATCAGCGAACAGCCTCATTCACATGTACAGACTGAAGGTTTCATTTTGTTTATCTTGTCCGCCTTTATATCCTGTGCCCTAGCCATCTATCTATGGCTTTAATGGCCTGTCTGTGTATGTTTAGTTGACCATCCATCTGGCCTGACGTGCCGTGACTCAGACATTTGTGGGCTGATTCATTGAATATGAAAGAGCTCGCCCACATGACTACGAGATGTCTGGTGATGGAGAAGCATCAGAGAAAAATGAAACAAAGATTATTTTCCGATGCGCATGTTTACAGCTTGGGTTCACAGAGAGCCACAACTTCACGATTCTTTTGTTAAAACTGTTTCAAGCCAATTTGGGAGATACTGTATTGTGCACTTCAAATAAACAATGACCAACTTCAGCGATGTAACACGTCACTTTATTGTTCCAGGTATATTGACTTACAGCCTGTCTGAACTCATTCTACTCATTAATTTTACACAAAGAGGTCACATGCCATTATTAAAAAATTGAGATTTCAGACCCATGTGGTACAACACTTGAGATACTTACATGACATATGTCCTCATGGGAGCAATCCTTTCAACATGACTTTATTAAAATGCTAATTATCAAGTCTAATTGGGACTATTTTCACTCCATTACTGTGAGGAGCATGCTCTTATTTATTTCATCGTGAACAAAGGGCCAACATAAATTTTAATGTCTAATATATGTGGGTGTAATACAGAAGTGTTTACACAATGTTTTCTCAGCCAATAAGGTGCTACAATACCCCTCACTCATGCAAGTATTGATTTCTAAACTGGGTGAAGAGCTTTGGATAAAGGCCATATAAGAGTCTTTCGGCCGGATTTACTAACATCCCAAATAAAGAGTCCTAAATTGCGTGTGCATTCTTAAATATTGCACGAGCTATTGTTGTACCTGTTATGGGTGATCAACTAAGAATTATTGCATGGACGACAACAGGTGAAAACACAATGGAGATGGCAGTATTTAAGGGTTTTTTACTTTAGGGTTTTGCATGTTATAATGGTTTCCGCCATGGAGAGTCGGGAGGGAAAGCAGCCACTGAGTAAAAACCTTGGTTTGTTTCATTCCCGAGTATGTGGAAATCGTATGTACCATCCTGCCCAAGATTGCATTAAGTACTTGAGACAGCACACATGAAAACTGCTTTGGTAAACCCCAGCAGAAACAGCTACAGTATGCAGGAATGACCCAGACGGGAGGAAATGCCAGCAGATCGTGCTTCATCCAGCCAGAGGAAACCTTGATCCATGCACCACTGCAGCTGGGGGCTCTCTCTCCGCAGCACCACGCAACTTTCTAAATTCTTCCATCTCACGAAGAAAAGAAGTCAGGTCGAAACGAAATTTGCTTTATTGGCATGAATGTTAATACAACAGTGTTGCCAAAGCTAAAGGAAAATACAAAAACACAATTCAACTCATATAGTTCATTGAATAAATAAAATAAAATAGATGTATTTCTATATATTGTATTGAATAATATTGTTAATTTCTCTACATCTTCTGTATTAAATACAGATGCTGTTGCACTCACATCAAATTGCTTTTAGGCTTGTTAGATCTCATTGTGTGTAGTAAATAAAGGTTACTTTGCACAATAAAATGTAAACGCCCCAAATTGCATATTCATTAAGGCAAAAGTAGTAGTGATGTTTTATGTTCTGAATTCTCTCCTTTCAAGTTTTTCATATTGGTGTCGGCATTGGTTAAATCTGTTACCCCAACCCTGTCTCCTTTAAATTATGTTTGTATGCTACCAATTTGTTTTGCCGAATACGTTCTGAAGGAAACATTATTGCTTCTTAGATTTTCTTCACTCGCAATGTTTTTTTTTGTTTATTTTCAAGGAAGTTGCCAGTACATGAAGGATCGTTCACAAGATTTAAGGAGGGTAGACTTGCAAAGCACATGATTTCTCGTGTGGTTAGGTTGAGGCAACAAAATTATTTTAGTTAAGGTTAGAGCAAAATCTTGGATTTGGTTAATGTTTATACAGTTAACACATCCTGCCTCATGCTTCAAGTCACTTTTTCAATATTTGACCAAGACCATGATCTTTCCCTTGCTTTAGTCAAGTACTGTGAGTTGCCTGAACATTACAACTATTATCATGATTTAGTTGCTTTGAGCAGAATTGGATTGTAAAAACTGATATTTAACTAATTAGATGTGTTTACACTGAATATTTTCAATGTATCAATGTTTGATACAGAAAGTTCACTGAAAACATGCATCATAATAAAAATACTCTTTTCAGTGCTGCACACATGGAGTAGCAGGTCATTACTCAGACTTCTTCTCCACCTGGACCATATTTTGGAACACTTGCTTAATTATTTTTATAGAAATAGTGATAAAAGACATTGCAAGGGGATTCATGGGACATTTGGACTGACAGCACGGGGAGCGTGAGGATCTGTATTAAGAGTGCCGGTTCTTCCCTACAGCTTCCCTACAGAGTGCTATAATGTGACTGTAAAACGAAAAGGATAAAGATGTATTTTTCTCACTGTGTGATATTCAGTTGCATTATAATGAGTTGGATGATGGTTTTGATGGTGACATTGCTATAAAAAATATAGATTTTATACCAGGTGAGGATGAAAATATCATATTTTCATTTATTGCATCTCCATTTATTCTTTCATAGAAAAATAAATAGTTTAATTTCAGTTGATTCATATTTCTTAGCTTCTGACCTGGAAATATTGTCTGTTTCCAAGATGATTACAAGCCCACATGTATTACATTCATCACGCTCCACCGATCAAATCTTCGACTATTCGGGGTCAGCCCTAATGCTAACAGAGTTGACCGTAACCTGGTTACTGAGGTCCATGTAAAAGCACGGAAACATGCATTTCATACAATTACCTCTTAGTCTAATGTTATTTTTGGCGTGATGCTTCATGGCTTTTTTTATCAAGAAAAGGACGCAAGATGGAAAAGAAGACTTAATTGTTTAATTCAGGTAATTTAGATGTTATTAAATCAGAGATTATCCCAGAGGAATAGCTTTTTTAGCCCAATCAAAAATCAGCCCTTTTCTGGCTCCTTGAAAAATAATGAATGCAATCAAACCAGCTGATTGCATTCATGAATCACAATAGATGTTTGATAAGTTTCAATCTGGCTTTAAAGCTGGGAATAGCAAACCAGATGTGATGTTCACTGGGCAGGGCAGGATTTCTGAAACATGTATTTAAGAAAAGGTATTTCATATTACAAAATAGGATTTTGTAATTTGTATTAGATAAGGTTGATGAAAATGGCTTCATGTTACTCATAATACTTCGTGAGAAGTCTATCTGATATACCTAAAAACACTCTTAGTGTTAGTGATTAGTTCCTGCTCAGTAATCTTCAAGGACATGTTGAGATCAGAATAAGTGACCAGATTTCTGAAACGAAAACCGGGGACATTTTTGGTTTGGTGGTCAGTATGTCATTAAAAAATATGTTATTATGAAATAAAAAAGGGGGACGATTTTGGTTTTATAATCTGTCAAATATAACTCTTCTGAATGAAATCAAGTCATTTTGAGGCAGAAACTACCTTTCAATCAATAAGTAGAGGCTGCAATCACTTTCTGGCAAGCAGAATAATACATTTTATGTGTGTGTTTGGCCATTTAAAGGTATTTCAACTGGTACACAGCAAGTTAAATAATGTAGAGTCATAAGGATAATTGCAAAAGAGATCTTGTCTTTATTTTTTATATAACTCAGCATTAAGTCATGTTAATTATAGGCTACATTTGTTTTCCTTATATGAACAAGGATATTAGACCTGCCAAACACAGAATCCATTTGGCAGCAATTGTGATTATTCTGTTAAAAGAAACATTAAAAGTAGGCTTATCACAAAGACATATCTTTGCTATTACCACGGACATAAAGTGATGTTTACTTGCATGTTATGTCTGTTTGATCCAGACAGCTGCAGACGAGACTGGGCGATACAGCTTTAACATGCTGCACACGCAGCCAGAGATCACTTTTTAGCACAACACTTGTACGCTCTGCTGTCCAGTCTTTCTGGCCACGTAAAATCTGATTTCAGGTCTGCTAACACCTTATACAGTCTATGAATATAACACTCCATTTCCGGGGACAGCTCCAGACGCGGACAGGCCACCAAAACCGGGGACTGTCCCCAGAAAACGTGGACATCTGGTCACCCTAGATCAGAACAGAAAATTCATCCCGAAGAGGAAGGTCAAGGTGACAAACACGTAGCTTTGCAGTGGTTTTTGCATGAACTGCTACAATTCTTAACATGACACTCAAGTACCGTGAGCTTGTTCTCATCTCAGGGCATCCAATACCAGCGCTTTCAGAAAAAGTGACCTGAGACGCTACAGGTGCAACTCTATGAGACGCTCTGGGGTGTGCCGTACAGACCGGAAGTGCTAGTTTGCTTGTGCTAGCTAGCTAGCTACGTTTGTGATAAAGGTGTTGACAGCCCCCCGAATCCCCTACCCTTACCATAACCATCAGAAATGTTAGTACCTAAACTTAAGTCACTGACTTTATGCATGTCGACCGGCTAACCCTACAGCTTAGCCTCCCTTGTGCTGCTGCAACGTAGCAAAGGGGGGCTTTTCATACGGATGCTGAAGTGTCCTTACACTTTTTCATGCTGTCTGAAAGTGTCAGTTATGACGCATTGAGATGAGAATGTGTTGGTACCTTCAACCAAATCCAGTTGCCCTTTAATTTAACCTTCCTTGGATTACTAAGACCTGGATGACTGAGGACCTTCAGACATTTGTTAAGTTTTGTGTTCATTTAATTGTTACCAATTTATTAGTGTAAACTAGTTAATGTTCTAGCTAACTCCTTGACCTGAGAAGCAGCCCTCTCAGTTAACAGTAACTTGGTACTTTCAGCCTCCTTTAAGTTTTTAAGTCAGTTGCGCGCAAATTACTTTATAATGCCACAAACAGCAGTTTGTCAACACATCCACCACTTGTGTTTGATGTAGCTAACAACTTCTCGTCAAGTCTAAGTGTGAGAATTGTTCCCAAGCAAGTTTGCTATTGAACAAGACTGTGTGGGCACTATATTTGAAAATCACACCCCCAAGTCGTTCTCCCGCTTGTGCTTGAGAGAAAGGCAGACAAAGAAGAGAAGAGGTTTGGGAGTCATGCTGGTGTAAGCTTGTCTGCGTTGCACTCCTGAAACACTCACAATCATTTGCAGCACAGTTTTCATGGTAAGGTCACCATTAATAACGTAACTCATCCCTAGCAGCTACCTACCTGTCATACATGCAGTTTAAATCCATTAATGGTGGTGATTTCTCAAAAGCTGCTCAAAACAAGGTACTATCCTAATCTAAATTAGGATACAACTATGAGTCATTAGCACATTTAACTGTTGGTTACTTTAAAACTAACCTATTTTAGCTGTTAACTGTTAGCATATGTCAGATTTATCACATGACTCAAACACTGTCCACTTAATCAGCTGAGTCAGTGTACTAGTGAAGGGATAAATCAAATAGGCTGATAGAAGCTTTGTTGTGTGTTGGGAAAGTTAAGTGGCTCTGACTGGAATGGAAATCAGTGATTTAAAAAAGTTGGGGAAATGTTTGCCAGTAAAATGTGAGTTTTTAATGTGACGTGATTAAAAAACAACTTGGTGAGGTCTGGAAAGGTCATATTAATTACAGGAACAACCTAGGGGGACTGTTGCAGGGTCAGACATGAACACAAATAAGATACTCACAAGCTGTCAAAGCTGCGCCCACTTGAGAAATATTTCTGCATTATTAACCAGTGAGCAGGATTTGTTGTGCTGTTAGGGGTTTTGCTGTTCATTAGATGTTCCATAATTTCACACACTTTTAGAAAGTAGAAAAAATACTTTACAGCTTTTAAATTATAGATGCAGACAACAGTTAAAACATCTTGAAATAGTGATATATTTTGTGTAAGACCAACACAGTTTTCTTAATTGGATTAAAATGTAGATTGGAATAAGTTAAGTAATGAAGAATCTCTAAAGGATTACCTTCCTCACCCTGCCATTTATTCAAAAGAAGCATACGGGCACAGCCGGGTCATAAGTAGTTGCTGTGATGTGGTTGAATTTAATCAACTGCTTAGGGATTGTCCTTAATTGACAATTTGTTAAACCCTTTATATGAACAGCAATTAGTAATCATAACTTAGCAACTAGTAACCTGGCACAGCAGGTCTTCAAACTTTAGATTTCTCCCCATGCATGGTGATTTATTTATAGAAGCTATTTTTGAAGGGTGATGTATTTTTTATTGTCCCTTCTAAAGCAAAAATAAGACCAAAAGTGCAAGAAATGGATGAAACAGTGTGTTTATTGTGATGTTAAAATAAAAAACATTTAAATCACAATTTATTTATAATAATAATATTAATAATAAGACTGAGGCCAACTAGCTCAACAGTACACAGCAAAACAATAACAATCCTGCTCCTTTTTTACTTCTACATGAATCATCAGCTCGTAAAGATACTAGACCTGACATTTTGCAAAGGACAACATGATATTATGTACGTAGCAATCAAGTGCATGTTTAAGACCCTTTTATGTGGTTGTTGTTTTCAAATGAATGAGCTGGAATCATTGGAAAGTCAGCTGTAAATCTAAAAATCAAAGACTCGTTAAATCTACCACCATTAGCACTGTAAACTGCATGTGGTAGAATCGAAGGTAACAGTAAACTAAGGGGGGCGGGACTTAGCACATGGTCAATTGCAGCAGGACCATGGAGGAGTTCCTGTGGCCCATTAGCCACTGACTGCCTCTAAAGGTAAATGTATTCTCTTACATAATTAGGTCAAAATTACTTTCATTATATTATGGCAGAATATTTCACCTAATTAAATTTCTAGATGTTGTTTATCCCGTACCGAAAATGTCAACTGTGACACATTCATTTCAAATTTTCAGTCAGTTTAGAGAGTTGGCTCCAGTGAGAAAATAGAACCTGCCAAAAGGGTGGATTAACATTTCAATTCAACACAGCAGCCTTCTATTTAAGCATATTAATAATAGTAATATTAATAATAAAAGTGAATTAAATGGGCCCTAAGGATCTGCTTTTGATTGTGTGTAATGAATTCTGTGGCATTGGGGCTATTGTTCTGCTTAATGGAAAGAGAAATTACTGTGGATGGGCAGAAGCACAAAATAGATTAATAGATCACACAGAACTGAACTCAATTTTGAAAGTCATAATGAGCTGTCAGTTTTCTGTCCAGCATTGGAGTGAGTTTTAACTTTTGCATGCAGCTGGAGTCGTGGTGGGTGGACTAAGACAGAGGCTGACGGAGACGGAAGGGGAAAAAAGTGACAGGGAAAGACAGAAAATGTCCATCTGGAGGTCAAGATCATTTAATGAGCACTATTGATGCAATAATTAGGACAGCAGCAGGCTAATGAAGTAATTAATCGCTGAATGTATTTTCACTTTGCCATTTAGAAGACATCTGTTAAGTTACTTACCTAGTGGTAGGGCTATTACCACTAACGATTTGTTGAAACCCAGAAAAGAATAGACTTTAATTGTTTGTTAGAGGACTGTCTAATTTTATCTATTGAATGTGCAGTGAAAAACTAACAGCCATGTCTAAGTATTTTTATGTTATAATGTATCCTCTCATGTGTTAATTTTTCATAATTGTTGCAGCACTTTGTAACTTTGTTTAGACAGGTGTTATATAAATGAAGTAAAAACAATGAAAATTGACATAATTTCTTTCGTTTTTTTCAGAAGTAGTTTTAGTAAGAGTTAATTAGTACAAGTGCATTAGTTATATTTATTTAGAAGTTGTAATTCAATTACATTCAGTAATTTGATGTTTAATTTTAAGATATAATAATAAAGCAACATTATGTAAGAACTGTTTTTTTCCCAGGTTGGCGCCCCGACAGTTTGAAAGTGCAATTCACTTTTACAGTTGGACTGAGGTGATTTACAGCGGCTCCAACCTGGACTCTGATCTGGATCATATTTTATGGATTCAACACAGCTACAGTTACTTTAGCAACAACTAAAGCTATCTGTCCATCAGGAAAAAAATGTTTTATCCAGTTTCACCAAAATCAGTGAAGTTGTGTTTTTGTACAGTAATCAGTACGGCCCCCAGAAACATTCCTGATTTCTTCATTTTCATTTTGATAATTAATAAAGAATTTAAGTAAATGAAAGCTTCAGTATCCTTTGTGATACTGTAGATTGACCCAAACACATAATACAGGCAGAGTACCCAATAAATACTTTGTTAAAACAACTTTTCTGCAGACTGTAATGTGTAGGATGTATGGCTTGTTTTCTTTATTTCTGTACAGCTGTATGTCAACTGTCTCCAGGACACTGGTCAATAAAGTGGTTTAGGAGACTGATCAACTCCCAGGTCGGATGTCTGATATCTTTTCAGTGGTTTGGAGTCCATCCGTCTCCTAAACCACAGTCTTCTTTAGCATAAGCACTGCGTAAAATGAGAAGTCACCTCAGACAAGGCCACTGGGCTAAGTACATCATTTATGTAATGTAATTGATCCCTATCACATTCTAGGCATGGCAAATTAAACCGCATACACTGCTGGAAAAGAAAAAGGTCAAGCACTATCTTCCCGGAGGTGACTTTTCAAAATTTAGCATGTCGAGCAAGCTGAACACTTCAATCCAACACACATCTCACATATCTAGTACTAACACTTAGTCACAAAGTCTTGAACGTACTTACACTAAAAGAGAACAGCACTGCATTTAGCAGGGGAGATAACATGTCTCTCGCACACAGACATGTAGGCGCGCTATTGCTATCACTTTTTCTCCCACACATTTACCTGAGACAGCATCTCTTTATTTTCTGTGAAGTTTTGGCCCAATCTCCATCCCCTTTCCTTCGCCCAGCTTTTAAAGAAAGCTGGAAGGCGAAAATTTGGTTTTTATTTCCACAAGTCCTGTTTACCCTCCCAAACTAGAAAAAAACTTGTTCAAGCCACCTTTTCATCTGTGATTGACTATAGGGATCATGCATGCAGCATCACCTTGGCTAGAAAAACTAGATTCTACCTACCAGGGGCGGTTTTAGTGAATTGGAGGCCCGGGGCAAAGAATAAAATGGGCCCTCACATGAAGTCAGGCGTGAACCGAAGCCCGATCCTTTGTTTTGCTGTGTGTGTAAACAGAGAGCAGAATTATGTCAGGAAGAGCCTAAAATGTCTGCAGTGTGGAAATATTTTAAATTTGAATATAAAAGCAGTCCAGCATCCTCTAGAATACTGTCTGCAATGAGAACATTTTGCAAAGCGGTATAAAAATTTGTGTGTGTATAGGAGTGGGCCAATCGGATGGATTATAGGTGAATATTACACATTAAAAGAACTGCGTTCAATACTACTAATTTTTTAAGGCAGCTACAAAATAAATATATTTAATATATTAAAAAAAATCTGATATTTTCATCCTCACCTGGTAAAAAAAGCTATATTTTAATGCAATAAACCATCAAAACCATCATAAGGAAGCTTATAATGCAACTGAATATCTTCTAATACACCTAGAATGCAATTGTAAATCTGATAAAAAATATACTAAAATACAACAGTTATCATACAACATTTTCAAAATATACCAGCCGAATGTCCATATTTTGACATTATTTACTGTGAAAATGTTGATTGGTAGATATCTTTAAAACACTTTTTCTGTCCATACAAGCAAGTTCCAAATGACAAAACATTGAAATATTGATAAAAACAGTGAGTATTCATCAAGATTCCTGTCACCAGAAGCACACCCATGCTTTACAGGCCTGTAGATTGAGAACGGAACATCTCACAGTGATGGGGGGTACATCAATCGATCCGGCTTGAGCAGACCTTTCATTTGGTACCCTGTTTATGCATCTCTAACGGATCGGCCACAAAATGGCGAAAAACACCGTGTGTTCTCAAGCGGCATGTTTCCTCTCTGCAGAAATGTCGAGAGCAGGCAGGCAGCTGGCAGGTATCAGCTCGTTAAGCATCAGCATAGCTTTTTTCACAACACATAATCTCATAATCATATTCAGTAATATTAGACCATTTAATAGTTTTCGCAAGCCATTTATCCTTCAAGTCCATAACAAGCCGCAGAAAAGAGCCTAAAAACAACTATCAACTGCTTTATCTGTTATCATTGCACCATGCTCGTTAACCTGAATAATTAACAATCCACACTCAGTTTCCTTTTATCGCCGCACCTGTGTTTCTACTTCAAAATCACAAATACAATCAACTAACATTTAAACACCGAAGTGACAGATCAAGCCAACAATCCAACACAACTCCAAACTGGTTTGACAGCAGCATTAATCTCCGGGAAAACGTTCGTCACATTTCTCTACAGTTCAGCATCTTACCGGCTGCCTCTTCAGATTTTGTAGACATCTCAGACCTGCACAGTCTTACCGCTGATCATGCCACCGTAGCAACATTTTCTTTAACAGTCTTGTTCTTCATGATCTATCCCGGAAACATTTGTGTGTTTTTATCTACAAGGCAATCCTGTGAAAATTACCCAGTTACCTTTGAAGCCTCCTTAACTTTGCGGTCAGTAGTTACCAAACATGGTCTTGTAGGCTACTGCTTTGAAAAGTCCCCAGGGTTGTTCACAAATTAGAAAAAACTGCCAGAATCTAATGTTAATGTTCTTCTACACATTCAAAAGGTCTCACACACAGTCCAGGTTCATACAGTGAAACAGTTTGAAGGAAAGCAGCCGTCCTCCTGATCAATCCTGAGCTCCATCAGAGCATCTAAATTATTTCAGGAGCTAAAAAATTCTGTTTCCTCTGGAGAGTTTCCTCTGTCCTGTCAGTTCACATTTAAAACTACATTTTTTTTGTATCGCTGCCTAAACATTACACAATATTTGCTGTGACTTTACCCATGGAAATGTTAAAAATGACTGACAGCAGCCTCTCTAATCATGAAAGTAAATCGTTAAAGAAAACATACATTGTTATATCACACAATAAAGAAACCACTGGAAGAGAGAGATGTAACGGCTTATAATAATGCAGCACAGTGAGGATCCAGTCTGCAGTCTGCAGTGGAGTTCAGACACTTCAATAATAAACCACAGAGCTACAGAGTAACATTAGGCTTAATGATCAAGGACGGTTTTTATATCACGTCCACACTTCTGACCACCTACCCCCGTCTGCAGGGAGTCTGCAATTCAATCAATCAATTGATGTCTTTTATACTGTTCCATTCATCCACCAATATAATAGCAAAGCGCCAAGGTACAAACGCACCTGGCTTTTAAAAGGAATGGGAAATGACCTGGGGCGTTTCCAGGCACTTGAAACATTGGGGGCTTAGCCAGCCCAGAAATCTTTTATGTTTTCACCTGTTTTCACCCCCCACCCCCCGTTGCCGCCTACCCAAAGTTTGTCTGTAAAGCAACAGTAAATGACCTCTACACAGTAACTCTAACATCTGTCTCATCAATTAACACTGATAATATTAACTGGGGGGTATCTGGTGGTCCTCCCCCTGAAAAATTTGGGCTTTAAACACTTAATTTCCCGCATTCTGGTGAATTTTTTTGCACCGATTTATTGAGGAAATGTCTGAGGTGACAATTCAAAATTAAATAATTTAGTGTAATATAATGCTGTCAGGCATTCGGTATTGCTGTCAGATATATTCCTCCTGTAGATCAACTTTTCTCATTTAATCCTAGCTGAGTCTACATACATGCAGGAATACATGCCTGAAGTAGCCTGGACAGCTGAGTAAAAAGTGACCCAAAGTTGAACATTTTTCAACTCTCGGCGACCGGAAAAAAATGCTCAGCGCCCAACGCAGAAAAGATGCTCAGCGCCTCGTCATGCTGCTGCCATTTTTACCAGCTTGTAAAAACACAGCGCTCCCATTGCAATGAATTGAAAAAAGACGCTGTCGTCAGAAAAAAACGCTTTGGTGGACACTGGCCCTTAGGAAGACCAGAGAGGAGTGCCTGGATGCTTTCTCTCTCATTATGCATTTCAGCTCCAGTACCTCCAACAAGCCTTTATTTGGTGAACCATGATCTTAACTATATCCCACAATTTCAAAATACCACAAAATTTGTGCTTTGGTAGCCATCAAACCAGCTTTCAGACTAGATCTCGTGTTAATTAATGAATGAAGGGTACACAGTTCCTTCTCATTTTCTATTTGCAGCACTTAGTAACTCTTACATCCACAACATTACTGTACCAGCTGCTCTTTGCCATTCTGACGGCCTAATTGGAACTCACAACTCAAAGCTTATTGTTCTCAGAGACTCTTCAAAGAACAGTTTTTCTAAAACACATTGCATTATATGGGTGTTGCTGTTAAGCTCTGGTCATGTCCAACTTTTGAGCATTTCATCTCATTTATACGAGGTGATAGATGTTGTTTCGGGCTTTATTTAGAATGTGTTTTCAGAAATAATGAGTGTTAAGCTATTCCAGGCTTTTTGCATTGATCTCTTTCAAGACATCATTGGGTGGGTGTAAACTGTGCTCAGTGAGAGAGCGGTGCTTATTTGTGTTTACTGGGATCTGTAACCAAATGGACAATTAGCAGGTTTTGGGGAGCAGATTAGTGTTTTTACGCAGGGGATTACTCTAGCTGTTTTGTTTTTTGTTGTTGTTTTTTTTTGCAATTTGGCAGCTATTTGGGTGGTAGAGAAGGGCCCGTTCTTGTGAGCTTTTTGGATAATCCACCTGAAAATCTTGAAGGGAAGCCAGGAACAAATTGAGCCATACGTGTTTTGTTTTTTTCCTTCAGTAGTCATAGAAGTTTGCATTTTAGTGTTTTCACATTTCACTTTTTGCCTAAAATTATGTGATTCTATGATTTAGTTAAAAATCGCTTATTAATGCATTGTTTCTGGCTTATGTATGGCCCGAAACATGATTCTACATCAATTCAATTGTCATTGTCAAAGATCACCTGTTCTGCCACGTCTGACTTGTTGTTTAATGACTAATTATACCTGTATCATAAACTTTTTTGACATTCAAGTGATTTTTCTTCCCACCAGGGTTTGGCTGAGATGTAGATGTTTTCAGCATGATCAATAACAGATGCATCTCACTCCCACATACTGTGGTTTTTGAGTATGACTCAAGAGAAAGTAATGCACAAGTAACCCTTGGTGTAAGTGTCAAGCTTGAGCTGTCACTGTTGTCGTGGCTGTGGGCAACTCGCAGGCACAGCGTCCCCCACATTCTCTCGCTCACTCTGCTGATCTCTGTTTAATGTTCTCACTCACGTTTCTGTATGAGTCATGTAGAAATGTTTTGCACAAATCCTTTCTGTGAGGTTTGCTTTAGTTTTGCAGTCAACTCAAGATCTGCTTCTATATAATTTGCAGCCTGAGGAGACAAGGTAATAGAAAACAGCTCAAACTACATCCATCTGTACAATAGAGTAATATAAAACATAAACTACCATGTTTACCGTGGTTGTATTTTCTCTATGTAGTGACATGTTTAAGACCATGGTTGTATTAAAGAATTCATGAGATCTACTTATATTTAAGAGTAGAGTTACGCCAAAAAAAACAAAAAGAAAGTTCCTTAGAAGCTTTTAGAGGAGTGTTCAGAGAAGGTTTCTATATGCTGCTGGAAGGATGTCCCAGTATTAACTATGGTCAGTTTTAGCTGTGTTTTTCTGTATTGTGCAAAAATAATTTTCATGGATGGTCTTCAAATTCGACTGCATTTCCCACAAGGAGCATTTCAGAATCAGAGCATTTTGCCAGCCCGATTTTGCTGACATGTTTAGATTTTGTTGATTTGGTTATCAGTGTTTCCTTTTTGTGCTTCTACTATGATTAAGTAGGCTACTTTTTTGTGTCTGTTTTAACCATCTTTATTGTTGTTTTAAGATTGGGTGTCTCCACAGGGTGTTTTACTTTGAAAATCGGATTCTCTATGCCTTTCTGTGTCTGACTTCCTGCCTGGTTCGATCTGCTCTGTGCTGCTTGAAGCGTCATCCGTCAAAAATAGACCTGCTACCTATTCTCTGTGGAACGAAGCGGAGAGCTGCTTCTGGGACTTTTCTTGGACGCTTCTGGGACGCGCTGTGGCCGCATCTGGTGGACTGATTGACTATAATTGCCACGATTAGCTCTGGCAAACGCGCAAACATGGCGCGCCGAGTGAGTGGATTTTAGGGGTTAGATACTGCTCCTGACTCTGATTGGTTGTTTTGACCTGGGTGTGGTGGATTCTTGCAAATGGTCAACAAGTTCTCATCCCTGAATGACTGAATAGGTTGACTGTCAAGTGTCCCAAAACAACGTATAAGATCATTTTCCAAAACGACATATGTCCTTTGAAAAGCTCAACAACATATATGGCCATTCCCCCAAATGTACCAGTCCAGCGACAGGCGTGTCCAACGGATTCTCACTCGCAACTTGTCACATATGGATGCTTGGTCATCCATATGCTTGGTCCCTCGGTATCGTTTAATTCCTTGGGTACCCCTTTAGTGACATATTTGGATGTGTAGGGCTACAGGGTCTAGTTAGCAACGGTTAGCAAAAGTAAATATGCAAAAATAAAAAGCTGTGTCTGGTTAGATTTTTAATATATAACTAATGGTTAACGCTGTGAAACAGCACATGGTTGAAGTTGCGAAATGTCGCAATTTGGTTAGGTTTAGGCAACGAAACTACATGGTTAGGTTTTGGAAAACATGGTTTGGGTTATAACGACGTTACTTACATGACTTAATTTACGTAAGCTAAGTAATAGCCAGTAATTAGTCCCTTACACCACTTACGAAGCTTAAGTTAGTTAAGTTAACTACATAACTTAATTAAAAACAATCAATGTTGACGTTTTGTTTTGCACAGGGAAAAGCGCCCTGGGGGAAAGTCTCCTGGACTTTTCTGCTATTTATATCCAATATCTGCTTTTAGAGTTTATATATGACGCTATTCATTTTAATAAAACAACAATGTTATAATAAAATATACATATTTAGGAAAAGTCAGGGTCCTATAGTTACATAAGTTATTACATTTAAAACAGTCAAAATGACCACCTTGGTAGTTCTAGTAGTAAATATGACAAAAAAGTTACCTGTTGGACCTTTAACCAGTCCATCGGTACAATACAGTGTAACTAAAAATAATGTGTAATTACTGACATGTAATGTGTTTTGGCGACATTTCTGCACCACAGTCTTTCACTAACCTTAACCAAAGTACTTTTGTTGCCTAAACCTAACCGCACAATAGACTCAGGATGGTCTTCAGTGTTAAAGTACTGCGCTTTGTATCCACCACCATCCTGACCACCACCCTTCAACTTACATGCCAGACGTAATGCTTTCTACACTACAAAAGATAGCCAGCTATTGTGTTTAATTTCAAAATATAATTGGGGAAAAAATGTGTAATACATAATCAAGTTTCTAGGAGCTGGAGCTGGAGAGAGAAGCTGGCTGGTAAACATCAAAAACCAGCCGGACGTTGCAGTAAGCCACAAGGACGCCCTACGTCTCAGGTCTTTTAATGAAATTCAAAAGTGAAATGATCCAATGTGTAGTTAATCTCTCCCTGGTGAAAGGGTGAAACAAAAAAAAATGTTTTTCTGGGAAAGATAAACATGTAAAGGATTTTCTCCCAAGGAGGCCTTTCACTCATTTCATAATTAAAAAATCATGAAAGCTTTTGTCTTGTTTACTTTCACGAACACAAGCCAAGAGCTACCCAGCAGCATTCTTGTGAAATTCTGCCTGGCAACATTTAATGTTATGATGCTTAGTATCATGTTAAGGCTGCCAATATCCATGGCAGTTTTTGTTCATGGTTGATACACCATAAACTAAAACAACAGCATGGCAGGGATTTATGGCTGCTGAAATGCTAAATGCAACACAGTCAGCCACTTTTGAAAATGATACAGGAGATTATGCTTTGCCTTTTAAGACGTGTCCCCTGGCTTACAATATGCTAAAACGTTAACATGCCCCTTTGTTGAATCACTGCATTCCATACATCGTGACTCTCTATTCTGAGATGTTGCCTGCTAGCACTGTGAGTGATAGCCAGCAGTAAACAAGTCCCATCCCCAGCCAGATAATAGTCTTCCCGGCTGTGTGTATCTTTCAGCTTCCGGGCAACGGCTCTGTTCCTTGCTGTGCCAGTTGTGATACTCTGCCAGCACTTTCCAGCTCAAACCCTCCACAGAACCCCAACATTACTCCTTTCCCTAACACATCATTTACCCCCCAACCCCCCTGTCCCACCAAACCCCAGCAAGTCCTTTATTCTCCTTACCCACCAGATGCACATGGCTGCATACACACACAGCTTGGCACAAATTATGCAAAAATAAGCTTTCCAAAAACCCTACTTACATATGTCCATGTTTAAGTGCATGCACAGCACTACTCCCAGGACTAATGTCTTATGCTCCACCATTGCACTACCTTTTCAAGACACATGGGCTCAGAACGTCTGTGCCTTTTGAAAAAATAAAAGTGAAATGGAAGAGACAAAGCCATTATGAAGGACGACGTGGCATGCTGTGCTATCTCTCTCTCGATGTGAGGGAGTAATATGTGTGTTTATATTTGTGCTCTGCTCATTCAGTTGCCCCTTACACAGTCATTCTTTGGAAAACCGCCATCCCGATCCTTGGCTGTTTATTTATTCGTCTGGCCAAAGCGTCATTCTCCATCAATTTTCCTCTTCATGTTTAAATACTTGTTCCTGATGAAGTGATCTGATAAAAAACCTCAAAACATGCTACATTAGCCCCGTAGGCCACTAACAGCACTGTTAGTCATTGAATCTGGAAGTAAGCAGGGATGCAAGTTGTAAAAGGAAAGGCTGTAAAAGTATTGTTGAACCAGTCACAGGCAATTACAGTGGGCCAGTGATTTCAAGTATTTATTTTCATGAGTGCTCCAGGTGCATCTGTGTCATCCATATCATTTGCTCATATTTAATCCCTGAAATTTGTGAAAAGGATTGTTCTCTCTTGCAGCTGTTAACTGGAAACATCAGATATATGGGCTATATGAAACAGTGGAACAGTGTGAGAGACCCGGGTTCAACTCATGTGACACATCCCTGAGCAAGACACTTAACCCCTAGTTGCTCCAGAGTCATGCGACCCCTGAAATATATAGCAATTGTAAATCGCTTTGGATAAAAAAGCGTCAGCTAAAATAAATATAAATATAATACAGTATGTTGACTACCGTATAATTCACAATTGCTACAGTATCTCTGATTGGGCCATTACATAATTGTCAGTTTTATTAAAACAGTATATCAGTTCATCACAAGGCAGGTGCAACAACTCAAATGCATATTTCTAAATAAATTAGTGTTTAATCATATGACCACACAACAAACCTGGGAGTAGACTATATTCCAGAGTAGCAACATGGGTTGATTGAAGCAATATAGCTGTGTGTGCTCTATATGATGATTACCTAAAGCCAAAAATGTACACACACAAGACTGTGAGTACCTGGGGTACCAGTAATGGTACTTGCAATGGTGGTTTGTAGTTTTGTCATTTAGCTATGAGGACTTGTTGGATAAAAAGAGTCATGGGTTATGTCTGGAAGATTATGTGTGCAGAACAAAAGACGTGTGCAACTGGTTACAGAGCAAGAGGCAAAACAAAGACACATGCACAAAAATGCAAACCGGAAAAAAAAGGCACAATGCAGAATGATACTTAAAAGCTTTGGTGGGTTCTAGTGTAGGAGGTGCTGTCAAAGGGGTTCACCAGAGCCATCTTTAAATAGAATTTAATGGAGTGTTTTGTGTTAGAAATGAGACTAAGCAGCATTTTTGTCGCTGCCTGATGTGGTGAAAACAGAATGTTTTATATCTCCTTACGCAACATTTGCATTTCAAAGCTCCCCATGTTTTGATATCATTACAGCGTTTGAAGTGGGCAAGTGTGTTGGGATTATTTGATAAACAAATCATTGGGACTTCAAAATCTGATGTCAGGTATTCCAGATTTGTCTTTGGTCTTTAGCGCTGGTTATGATGTACATTTGCATCACAATAGCCTCACTCGCAAACCTCAAACAAACCGACTCATTAGAATTCCAGTGGCAAGAGCCAATTTAGTGGAGGATCGTGTTGGGAGACACTCTTTAAACTCAAGAAAAAATCACTGCTTCTTGCAGAATTCATTGGGCATCGCTAAACCAGCTGAATCAATGAGGCGGAATTTAATAGAATTATTACTGGGCTTTTACAGTGCTTAGGAGTGAATGTTCTGCTTGCATGACAGGTATACTGTACCAGGTGTTTAGTTGCCTACGACATATAATATGGTATAAATGTAAAATGTATTGTATTTGTACAGGTATGCTTGTCGTTTTCTTTTTAATTCCCTTTTGTTATTTTGGATATGGGGATTTTTTATTCTTTTCCCAAGTCAACTTCTTTATTATTTGCTGGAGGGGAGCCAAAATTGATTTTAAAAAATCTGTCAGATTCAAATTGTGGTAATATCTAACAGCCATGGTTATTGTTAAGTTAAAAAAAAATTTCAAATAAATGTTCATTTGTTTAGTCTACAAAATGCCATAAAATTCTGAAACTGCCCAATATAAGTAGCACTTTGAAATTGGAGACATGCCCCTAAGGTCCAAATTCTAATCTATGCCATTGGCTGCAACCCTTTGTTACAAGTTGCATCTATGACGCTGTTTCATTTTTAGTAATTTCAAAACCACAACTCTCCAGCATTTCATATAACTTTATTAAAGTTTTTTTCTTCTTCTCTCCTATATTGTTTTTCATGACCCCTCACCTTGGAAACCACTGAATTAATTAATTAATTGGCTAATTCTGTCAGCACAAGTTCAAATATTTATGGAATGTATACAAGAAAATATGTTTTTTGTCCATGCCCTCTACAACAACACATGGAAGTGTTTTCTGATCTGACGCCTCTATCACATGATTTCGTTTGTCTGTGCCTTCCGAAACTGTAACAAATCAATTTTATGAAAAATGAACACATTTTATGGTGATGGTAAGATAAACTGACTACTCAGAGGTTTGAGGACTTCTGTGGTCATGGTTACAATAATAAATGTGTGGCAAAGGTAGGCGAGCCATCATGGTCTTGCTTTTAGAAAAACAACATTGGAAACAGGAAATAAACAGCGGTTTCTGGTGTTAAAGTCAGATTTTTTGATGCTTTGACCAGTCAAGTGGATGGGTCGGGATGGGCTTTGTCGCTCAAAAACGTCAGCTGACATTAATTAAGGCTGTGAGCAATTGTGTATAATCACTCAGAGTTTCACTTTTCATCCAGACCTCGATGTTTCACTTCCGAAGCTGCATGTTCCAGGTTAAAACAGTAAGAACAGGCAAGTGTGCACATAGAGACAGGTGACAAAAAGGAACAAGCCTAAATAATTGAGTGGGGAAACATTTTAAATGAGTTTAATAAGCATGGAAATGATATGAATCAAATGCTATGCCCTTCACAGTCACCAGTTCTCAGCCCAAATGAACAACCATGGAGATTTTGGAGAGACATGAAGGAATATCTTAATGAAGAATGCTGTTCATCATAATTGAAAAGTAATCCAAACCGACATTATGGCTCTCTGAGTTAATTTTAGTCATGTAAATATGTTTGAGAAACTCATTCTTTAATTATTACAGGCTGCCGCAAACCCCTTAAGTACAACAAAGACTCCATGTCTGCAGGCTTAAATACACAACCAGCCAGAGTTTGCTGTGTTCATAAGTCAAGTCTGCATTGTTCCACTAGCAATTTTAAGCAGTCTAATTAAACATGTGTGTCCAGGCAGGCTAGCTCAGATTAAACGGCTCAAATGTACCAGAGGGAGGGTGCGGATGAGAAAGAGCTGGTACACAAAAACAGATGTTAGTGTTTGGGTCAGACTGGTGTGCTGTCGTAGGAGCGAACCAAGAAGAGTTCTTGAGTTTTGTGAGTTATCAGCAGCTGAGTACTGTGACAAGGTTAGCCCCAAAGTTAGCTACAGCTTAACCCAGGAGCAGTAATGCAGTCTCCCCTGTGCTTCCCAACTGCAGTCTGGACCAGTTTGTTTGTTTAAGTGTTTGTTTAAATAATGTCATTCCATACAAAACATACTGCTGATGCAATTATGAGATAACAACAAAAGTATTAATTATTATCTCAACAGATGTCATATTTTAGTTTGATTTTCCCATTTTAGACTTAGAAAACTTTAATGTCCTCAGAGAGGCAATTTGGGGTGAAGCACAAAACATTTATCAACACAACATAAGAAAACAACACATCAATAAAGAGTAGCAACAATAATCTAAGATTGTCTAGCCATCATTACAAAATGATAATAACTAAGTCTTCCTAGTCCAACAGGCATTAAAGTGCATGTCAACAAAGGTATCAATCAGATTTCTTAAATATTTGTCTTAGTGTATTCGTGCACAGGGACTAGCCCCGTGTTTCCCCGGACTCTCCATGTCTACCGTCTTTTATTTACCTGAGTTACTGCCATGGTGTAAGTGAGTTTTTTGCACGTTGTTTATTTTTCTTAACAAATACTTTAAAGGTTTTCTTGACAACTGAACATATATTTAACAATTATTATTATTAACAAGCGTTCCACTGTGAGGATGGAGAAGTTTTTGCACACGTGTTTTCAATAATTTTGTTTGGTAATCGCCCCGCTGTTCATCCCTCCAACAGAGTTTAAGAGACTTGTAGAATCTATGCCAAGTACCACTGTTGTTCTGGAGGCTTGTAGTGGCCACTCTGTGTTGTTTTGTCACTGAAGGATACATACAGATACTTTGATGCTATGTGATTAAAGTGACTTTTTAAATATACTGCTCTTGGTAAATCAACATTTTAATAGGTGTATCTAAACATGAATAGGATTTATATCCCTTAGACTGTGGCTCCCGTGTATACAAAGCCTTTACATTTACATTTTCTTCTTGGTGAAGTGTTAAAGCGAAATGGAGAGCTGACAGGCAGAGGGCACAGACAGCAAACAAGACAGGAGGAATGCATATGTGACATGTCTAATGGGAGTTTCTGTAAATAAACCTTGAAGCTTTATTTTTTTCCTCGGCTCCAGTGAGTAATTTAGCCCAGACAGAAATCCATAAATGTGACAGACGAAGAAGTGATGAGGAGCGTTGCCTCTACCTGTATTAAAACCACTGAACTATATGAGGCCTCTACATTTATCATCATGTTCTGAAAAACACACTGAAAACTCCTTTGGTAGAAAGAGAGCAGCTGCGGTGGTTAGTTTAAACATATTGAACTGTCCAAAGTTATATACCCATTACACCCACCTGTAATTACCTAAAAGATCTACCACTTATTAGGTACAGTACTGTTCAGGCAGATGTGGAAATACTGCTGTAGTGTTGTGGAACAGTGGATAAGATACATGCCTTTGGTGTGGTAGACACGGGTTCAATTTCCCATTGTGACACATCCACCAATGTGTCCCTGAGCAAGACACTTAACCCTAGTTGCTCCAGAGGCGTGCGACCTCAGACATATTTAGCAATTGTAAGTCGCTTTGGATAAACGCATTAGCTAAATGAGTAAATGTAAATAAGCATGGTTTCAAAAATGTTGGTAGATTATATTGGTCACTTAACAAAATACAAAGTCAGTGAACAGAAGAAAAATCTCAGTCAAATCAGTATTTGATGTGATCACCCTTTGCCTACAAAACAGCACCAATACGCTTAAGTACACTTGCACAAAGTCATGGATTTTCCAGGGATAATTGTTTAATATGATTAAACAGGGCAGTATCCCAACGTGATAACGACCCCAAACACACCGCTGCCTTGCTAAAGAAGCTGAGGGTAAAGGTGATGGACTGGCCGAGCATGACTTCAGACCTAAACCCTACTGACCGTCTGTGGGGCCTCCTCAGACGGAAGGTGGAGGAGCGCAAGGTCTCTAACATCCACCAGCTCCGTGATGTCGTCATGAAGGAGTGGAAGAGGACTCCAGTGGCAACCTGTGAAGCTCTGGTGAACTCCGTGCACAAAAGGGTTAAGGCAGTGCTGGGAAATAATGGTGGCCACACAAATTAACACTTTGGGCCCAATTTGGACATTTTCTCTTAGGGGTGTACTCACTTTGGTTGCCAGCGGTTTAGACATTAACGGCTGTGTGATGCGTTATTTTGAGAGAACAGCAAATTTATACTGTTACACAAGCTGCACACTCACTACATTACATTGTAGCAAAGTGTCATTTCTTTAGTGTTGTCACATGAAAAGATATAATCCAACATTTATAAAAATGTGAAGAGTGTACTCACTTTTGTGAGATACTGTATGTGCATGTGTACCTTAAAGAATTGATGCTGTTTTGAAGGCAAAGGATGGTCACACCAAATATTAATTTGTTTTGATTTGATTTTCTTCTGTTCACTCACTTTGCATTTTGTCAACTGATAAATATAATCTAGTAACATTTTTTCCACACCTACCTAAAACCTTTTCACAGTACTGTGCTTTTAAGAGAAATGCATATTCTGATTGTTGAGACAACTTTCTTTATTAAAATAAAAAGAACTGTCTCCAAACAATAAAAACAAGAACAAACAAACTAAACTGAGAAGACCCAGAAAGAATCTCTTAAGGACTGTGCAGTCAATTTGGTGAAAAATATTTCAATGTCACTGTCTCAAAAAGTTTTTTTAAAAAGGTTTTAAAAATCGCAAAGAATCTTGACTGACACGCTAGGTAGGATGGCAAAAGCGCAATGGTTCTCTGGCCATAACCTTATGTTTTAGTAGCCTAAAACCTAAACACACACATGACACAGGATGTAAACCCCAGCCTCCAATGTCAAAGTCCTGTGCTCTGTACACTATCCATTCACTCTTCACTCCTATCACTTCTGTGCAGGACCACAAAACACAACCTGGACTGGAAAAAAAACACTGCCAGTGACAAGGTTTGTACTAAACATTGTAGACCTCAGATACTTTAACTTGTCATATAAAGAAGGCACAGGTGAAACTAATTTTGTCTGTGATGACTCAGCTCCATTACAGTAGAGTCACACTCAGCCAGTCCTAACAGCTGTCATTTATTTCAGTAGCTACAGCTGTGCTTTTTCCTACTATGACATGTCAAAATGTCAAACTCATTACAGTTTGACTGATACTCCCAATACAGTTACACTAGTTTACTCTTTAGTAAGCAGTAAACTGAGATTTTGGACACTTACGAGTGTTCATTTTGTGTCATCACTGACACGTGAAGAGTCACACTACTGTAATTTTTTCACATCTCATAGCCCATCAAACTAAATTTGGATTGTTAGCAAAAACTAGTGTACGTGATATGGACACTTCATTTCCATTCCACTGTGAGGACTTCTTTATAGCAACTTGCCCACATGCTGGCTACCTGTCTGAAAATGTGATGCATCAGTTATGTTTGTATCTGGAGAAAGACGTACCACTCTGTTGGCCTTTTTGAACATCCAAACATCACAGCCCACTCGCAAGAAAATGAAAGTGTTTTTTGCAACAAAACCCTTTCCGTTGAGCTTAGCTTGCATGCATTAAGCAAAAACAGCATTTCATTATGTAGTGTTGCCAATTTACAGAATTCTGAAACTAAATTTGCTGGCATCAGACACCATAATAGCAGCGATATCACGGGTCACATACAAAACTTTTCTCACATAAGGTTGAGTTCTAGCCTAATTAAAAAATCGAAGCTCTTGCTGTTTGAAAGTTGGACTTTCAAATTGAAGTTCTGATACGGAAGCAAGTAATCATTCAGAAGCAATTATGTTTCCTCCAAAATATGTTTGGCATTCAGCATTAATTTCAGCTTTTAGTTATATAAACATTGTTTCAGTAGAAAGGATTACACCCTCTGCAGAACAAATAAAAATATATTTAACATTTCACCTGACAAATGGTAAAAGACCAGAGCAACCCATAAAAGGTCTTGTTTTGGCCGGTATAATATGACTCAGGTTTAGCAGTCCTCTGATTGCTAAAGGGGAAATACTATATTACTGTTCAGCTCAAGGAACTCTTGACCCCCTCTGACTGCTGTGCTGCGGCTAACAGAAGAGAACAGCAGGCCTGGGACCCTGGGATTTTGCTGAGTCCTGAACCCTGTAGCACCCCAGCAGCAGCCGGGCTCAGTACCTCAGAGGGTCTCCGTTCAATTAGCACCCAGCTGTTTTCTACAACAGTGTAGGGATCAAAGGGATACCAACACACTTCATAGTCTATAGCCCCACACACAGAAGATATGGTGTGAGCTTTTCAAAGATATTGTATCAAGAAACACATTTGTTTGTGACAATATTGGGATTGACACTAAAAAGGTAATATGTTATGTAACCAGTCCTAACTCATCGCAAATATAATACACAGTTATTGATTGAATACTCCCTCAGAGCTATAATTAGCTGCAAACAAAGAAATTTGTATTTCTTACAAAAGTATTTCCATTATATGCAAAAAACTAGTGATTGCAGTGCAGAGCATTTGTAAATGCTGGACAACACTCAAGAAGTCTACATCACTGAGTGTGCAAAATCTGAAGCAATAAGAGGCCAAGAGAGGAGGCAAACCAGCGAGTCAGGCAGTATGAGTTAAGGAGCTTAGACAGATGGGACAGGCTGGATCACAGCCATGAGAGCCTTGCAGGTGAAGAGCTGCATGCCCGCTGTAAGTGCAGAGGAGGACCTGACCCAATTGACTGGTTTAGTACAAATTTACCTAGTTGCCAAGGCTGGAAGCATTCATATCACCAAAGGGAATGACAGGCAAAAATGAATCCAAATTAGAGACTGGTAAAGATGGAGTCTACCCAGGATGCACTGTTTTCTGGGAAAGTGGTCGTGGCATCAGTTTGTAGTGCCACCTGCCATATAAAAAGGGAAGCAGGGTGGTTTACAGGTTTTGCATTAGTCAGAGCATTTGTCTCAGATTATTTACTAAAAGGCTTATCATTTGCAAGGTTCTTTGTTAATTATATATCATTATATATATTATTATATAAAATATTATTAACTTGGGCGGCACGGTGGTGCAGTGGTTAGCTCTGTTGCCTCACAGCAAAAAGGTCTCAGGTTCAAACCCTGGTTACCCCGGCCTTTCTGTGCGGAGTCTGCATGTTCTCCTCGTGTCTGGGTTCTCTCTGAGTCCACCAGCTTCCTCCCACCATCCAAAGACTAGGTTGATTGCTGACCCTAAAATTGTGGCATTAATCTTAGGTGTGAATGGTTGTTTGGCGACCTGTCTAGGGTGTACTAGTAAAAACTACATATAAGGTCATCTGAAAATCTTGGCTTTTAAACAACTCATGAACTTTAATTGAATGAATTTTGGTAGATAAACCCATAATTTTACCAAGCATTTTGAAGAAGAAAGCCAGATGTTTAACTTTTTAAGTTGTTCAAATCTATGAACGCAATGATAATGCAGTGATTACTGATGACTTTCCCTGACCAATCAGTAGTTGACGGAGGTGACACAAAAAACACACACAAGGTAGCAGGTACAAGCTACTACTTTTCCCTACTGGGAAACCAAAAAAGACGAGCAGAGTTGAGGCGAGTCGAGCTGGTACCATGTGGTGGGAAAGGGCCATTAGAGGCAGCGACAACAAGCTCAGGATACAACACTGACATATCACCTTCAATCGTTTGACAAACTTGTTACAGAGCAAAAACATAATTAATTTGGAGTCGTGTTTCTGACCACCTGATGAATCTAAGTCCAGCATTCACTCTTCTTAGCTCTGTTTTTGGTCTCTACTGATGCCTGAGGGAAGTCTCACTCTTGCTGCTCAATGCTCCACCGTGTTTTCCAGCTAGTCTCTAACTGTGTCTGTCTGCTGCTTGGTGCTGGGCAGGTAAGGTGGTAAGAAAAAAAACAGTTTTTACAGCTTTTATGCTGAAAACAGCTGCCTGCTGCAGCTGAAAACTAGCTGTGAGACTGAACCAAAACAGCAAAGATGCAGTCCGGAAAACCATGAGCTGAAAGACACTACAAAGCTGAGGGGAACTGCTGTCAGATAATTCCCTTTCACATACAAGAAAACGTGTGATGAATTTTTAATACAAAAATACAGAGTATAGGAGCTTGAAGTTTAGAATGTTTAATATATGAATAATTTTTCTGTCAGCACAATTTCCAATGTAACGAAGGTTTGGATATACTGTATTTCAGTGAAAGCTTTCTACTCAGCTCATAACACAGTAGCAGTCACAACAGTCACTTTCCTGGTGAAAGAAAAGGCTCTGAGAGTGGGATTTGTCTGAAATCAAATTTAAAAGACCTAATCCCTTTTCTCTCTTGGTTTTGTCCTTGCATTTCTCAGTGTGTCTCATCTTGACAAGGATCAGTTCAACCAACTGTCTTGTTGGTAATTTTTAGCGCAGCCCAGAGATAAATGGGTGATCGTTCTATCGTTGATGTCATCTGCAAACAGAAAATCATCCTTCAGTGACTTGCGCTGGGAGAGTTTTGATTGACAGGTGTGCCCAGCAGGGATTTGCCCTGGGGGCTGGATCTTTAATGTTTTCTCACAATCTAGATTGTTCTTTTTTCAGACGCAGAGAGGAGGGAGTAGCAGATTAAAAAAAAAGGAAAGCAAAAGGAGGAGATGTGTGCTCTGCATCTCTAAATCCCTTTTCAACATTTCGTTGACATAATTCTTCAAAAGAGATACCCTCATGTTTGACTCATGATTGTTCTTAGCCATCTTAGTTGAAGTGTTTCTTTGAAAAGCATCACCCTGCAGCTGTCAAAGCTGTGGTTTAGTGTGTCATGCCTCTATTCAGTCCAATTACTTAAGTGGATTCTGCAAATTCACCAGTAATCATAGGTTTTGTCCCTAAAATGTAATACGTTAGTACTTAAAATGAAATATCAGGCAAGAAGATAGCCTGTCTTTTCTTTTCACTTTTCAAATCAAATACACCATTAAGATCTGTCCACGGGCTATAGATAACTTCAAACAGCTTTTGTCCTTCCAGTGTCCACAAGGAGACAGGGCCAATGTTGTAACCAGTGATGCAGGGTCAAAAAAGACGAGACAGCCGTACTTTTCCTATTTTCTGCCTTTGCCTTTGCATGCTCCATCGGAGAGTGTGGCTCTCACCGCGGAGTCCTGCCACAGCCTCCATCCATCATTCTCTCCTTGTCTTTGACCGTGATCATCATCCTCCATGCTTCCTTTAGTCCGCTGTCCCCGATAGGAGACCCCACTTCTTCTTTCCCACACTGATCTTTTAGCCTCTTTTGCTTTATTATTTCTGGCATTCACCTCACTTCCTTGAAGCTTCTGTCAACTCACTTTCACATAGACGGCTTTCTCCAAACCTCTTTGACATTCTCTAATGCTCTAATTACTCTAAATGTTAAATGTGAATAACTAAAATATCTGGTTCATGAAATAAATATTATATATATATATATATATATATATATATATCTTTTTTTTTTTTTTTTTTTAAAGAGCTAAATGAGTTCACAGAAAGAGGTCTTAAATCCAATAAAACTCATTAAACACAAAGAGGAGAGGGGATTTAACTGCAATCAAAGTTTGTCAGGATAATTTACTCTCAGTCAAACAGACAATATTATTTTATTTACCCATGTATTGTTCTTTGAAAGCATGTCTCGCTGTGAACATTTTTATTTATTGGTGAATTGGTGAGTGTCAAAATGCTTGACAATGACCAATTTCTTCTTTTAAAAACTACTTAAGTCTCACACAAATTAAATGATATGTTAAATTGTGAGGTCACTGGTCAGTAAATAACCAGCTGATATGATATATGAACAGAATAAATTAAAACAGTTAAAATAATCAAAACAATTTAATTCAGCATTGTGCAGACACTTACACACAATAAAGCTGCCAACACAATGAATGAGTAATTGTCGCAAATTTTCAAGTAATTAAAGCAGTCAATCAGATGTCACAAATGTATGCTTACACTGACTGAATGTGTTGGGAGCAGGAAACAGCTTTTGTGGACAGCTACCTTTGTCTTCAGCTTTCTGGAGTCAATAATCTGTGTCCGATATCATGGGTCAGGAAGTTCCACAGTTTAGGGCCCCATCCGGGAAAACTCTGTCACCTTCTGTAACAAGGTGGGATGTGGGAACAGCTTTGGAAGGGAATCTCTTGGAAGAGGATCTGAGGGCTCATGGGGCTTTTACAAGGAACACAATGCTTTATTGTGATATCTATTTATTCATGTATTTATTTGGAGGGAAGCACAGCCATAAGCTCAACAGACTGCTGACTGAGTGTCTCAGAGGTGTTAGGATTAATTCATGCTGTTTAGGCTGGTTTTGCTTTTCTAGTGTGCCCAAAAAATACCCTTTTGAATAGTTTGAATTTCGTAATTAGTATAATCATAAGGTATATAGTTTCAAAGTATTGGATCAAGCTTATACAGCATACAAGTTTAAATGGGATGTTGAGAAATAGTGTTACTTCAAAGCTAATTAAGTAATTAGATGTAAGAGGCTAACCAGGGTTTAAGGCAATGTTCTTCACTGCATCTTTGCTGACCAACATTTAATTGGTGACTTGCTACGGTTGAGTATGCGCTGTGACTGCCATACCAAGGAGCCTGGCTCTTTGGCGTTGCGGTAAAGTTGCATGTTTGGTACCCTGTAGACTCAGGTTTGAATCCGGGTGGTTTGACTGCTCTTGCATTTCCGTCACAGTAGGTAATTACAGCATGCAACAAATACTCAAAACAACAACCCTATTTATCCAGTAAACATACTATATTTATTAGCTAAAACTACACAAATGGGGTTTTCAAACTACTTCTAGCTCCTACTCAAGCCCCTGTGCTGTGTTGCATGTTCTGTTTTGTGTGTATCCCATTGCCAAAGAGGAACACTGCCAAAGGGGAATATATTGATTGAAAGGTAGATACAAGATATTTATATAAATATATATATATTGCCTTTATTTAACCAGGTAGGCAGATTGAGAACAGATTCTTATTTACAACTGCAACCTGGTCCAGATGAAGCAAAGTTGTGCAGTACAACATGCAGTATAGAGAGGTCATTCAATTACAGTATAATTTT
>NC_060156.1:3422462-3564676 GCF_021292245.1 Micropterus dolomieu | reverse complement strand
GTAATTGTCGCAAATTTTCAAGTAATTAAAGCAGTCAATCAGATGTCACAAATGTATGCTTACACTGACTGAATGTGTTGGGAGCAGGAAACAGCTTTTGTGGACAGCTACCTTTGTCTTCAGCTTTCTGGAGTCAATAATCTGTGTCCGATATCATGGGTCAGGAAGTTCCACAGTTTAGGGCCCCATCCGGGAAAACTCTGTCACCTTCTGTAACAAGGTGGGATGTGGGAACAGCTTTGGAAGGGAATCTCTTGGAAGAGGATCTGAGGGCTCATGGGGCTTTTACAAGGAACACAATGCTTTATTGTGATATCTATTTATTCATGTATTTATTTGGAGGGAAGCACAGCCATAAGCTCAACAGACTGCTGACTGAGTGTCTCAGAGGTGTTAGGATTAATTCATGCTGTTTAGGCTGGTTTTGCTTTTCTAGTGTGCCCAAAAAATACCCTTTTGAATAGTTTGAATTTCGTAATTAGTATAATCATAAGGTATATAGTTTCAAAGTATTGGATCAAGCTTATACAGCATACAAGTTTAAATGGGATGTTGAGAAATAGTGTTACTTCAAAGCTAATTAAGTAATTAGATGTAAGAGGCTAACCAGGGTTTAAGGCAATGTTCTTCACTGCATCTTTGCTGACCAACATTTAATTGGTGACTTGCTACGGTTGAGTATGCGCTGTGACTGCCATACCAAGGAGCCTGGCTCTTTGGCGTTGCGGTAAAGTTGCATGTTTGGTACCCTGTAGACTCAGGTTTGAATCCGGGTGGTTTGACTGCTCTTGCATTTCCGTCACAGTAGGTAATTACAGCATGCAACAAATACTCAAAACAACAACCCTATTTATCCAGTAAACATACTATATTTATTAGCTAAAACTACACAAATGGGGTTTTCAAACTACTTCTAGCTCCTACTCAAGCCCCTGTGCTGTGTTGCATGTTCTGTTTTGTGTGTATCCCATTGCCAAAGAGGAACACTGCCAAAGGGGAATATATTGATTGAAAGGTAGATACAAGATATTTATATAAATATATATATATTGCCTTTATTTAACCAGGTAGGCAGATTGAGAACAGATTCTTATTTACAACTGCAACCTGGTCCAGATGAAGCAAAGTTGTGCAGTACAACATGCAGTATAGAGAGGTCATTCAATTACAGTATAATTTTTGCTACAGCAAAGAGCAATACTTTTCTCATACTGTATATGTGCATGAATGCTTGAGATCATCTGCTCTAGGTTAAATAAGATGTGATAAGATAATTATGCACTTAAACGTGCTAATGCGCCAAATTGGCGAGACAAGGGTATAGAAGTGAGAAGATTGCAAGAACATTATAATGAAACAGAGAATAAGGTAGCGTAAGTTGTGGGTTGGTAATGATAAGGAGACCAAATGAGTTTAGATACAATGGGTATTTGCCTAATAAGGACTTGCAGATTAGCTGGTACCAGTGAGTTAGGCGACGTCTGTGTAACAACGGCCAACCAACCAGTGCAACAGTGGTGTTACGTGGGGCTACGTTAACAAATGGCACTTTGATATGCCACATCTCGTTTCTTCAAGAGAGAGCTAGAGGCAATTCCATATACCACACCACTGAAATCGAGAATTGGTAAGATGGTCATTTCCCCCAGAACATGTTTAGCAGCACCTTTAGTGAAATCGACATCTTAAGAGAAGGCAACACAAAGCCAGCTGATGTGTTGCAAGCAAGCATGTTTACTTAAAAAACACCAGCTTTAATGCAACTGGGACCAAATTGAATTATTCATTTACTTGATGTTATTTAGAACAAGAGGGAACATGCTGATCCAGTTTTCAGGCATTTATCTGTCGTTTGAAACTGAAACGGAATCTAACCTATTTTCATAACATCCTGACAGAGACTTTTTGTCCCGGCAAACATATTTTGGCTGACCCACTGGAGAATAAGATTTATTTTAACTACTGCTATTCTCACAGTGAATAAGGAAGATTATTATCATAAAATCCAAAGTATTGAATTGTTTAATACAGATATAAAGACTAAAATTGTGGATTAAACAGATAAAGGATTCATGTTAATAAGAAGTAATTATTGAGGTGCTAGCACAGAGGTATACAAAAAGAAATCACTACTTCACCAATTACAAAAGAAATTCAGCCCTGAAAAAGTCAACTGTCTCAGCCAGAGGGGAAAACAAGCTTGCAGTCAGGTGAGTCACAGTTCTTTCTGATTTTGCAGGGACTGAGTTTTAGTGGTTATCTCAGAAAGGGCCTGAAACTCTCCAAAGACGACCCTGCGGCCAGGCAACAGTAATATATTGCCTACTCGTGGAGAAGCTGACCTCAGACAGGGAAAGTAAAAGAGCTGTCAGCTGAGGAAAAGGGGGCCTGATTACGCCTACATACCCACACCTGAGCCTCTCTCAGCCTGATACACACTGTGTAATGCAGACAGAGTCACGCATGCTCACAATCACACACATGCAGGTATATGCATAACACATTATGTATGATCTTGCCATGCATTTAAGCACGCCTGCACACGCACACACACACACACACACACACACAGATACACACAGGCCCTCTGGAAAACATACATCAAGATCTTCCACTCTTGCTAGCACACACAATGGTGCAATGGGACCATTTTATTTATTTATTTATTTATTTTTACAGATGATAAAGATAATATCTGAAAAGTTTTTATTGTGTATCCGACACAGGCAGCAGTATCTCCATTTACTTGTCAAGATCTATACAGAGTTGCCTATTCCTATACCAGGTTGGTGTTGGCACAGCAGATTTACCCATACCCATTTTCAGACATCTCAAGAAAATAAGATAAGGTTGTTGTTTTCCCAAGCGCATTGTCCATTGATGGTTCCGAGGTTGGAGTTTCTTATGGTCGAAAACTACTGAAAACATATCTTCCACTTCAAAGCCTATCTGACTGCAGTCCAGGAGATTTTACACTACAATAATACAACGTTGTCTGTCACTCAACCAACACAGAGGTAGTGAGCATGTGAGGTTGAGTGATCAAGCAGAAAGGATAGTGACAGCCACAGGGAGCTAAATAAAAAAACAGACAATTGTGGCTCTTCTTTTCCTTAACATTTGGGCAATGGCAAGTGTTTAAATGAAAACCATATCAAGGGCATTTATAATGCAGTATTGCAGTAAATGACATGATGCTTGTAAAGTACAGTCCATGAAAAAACTTTGTTCAGCACCACAAAACCACAACACAAGCCAACAGATATACCCTGCGGTACCCACTGTAGTAGACTAATCTCTAAACAACTGTGACCATTAATGTTCCACAGGAGATAAGCTTTAGTGATCCCCTGACTTTTGCTTTAGACTAGAGCCACCATGAGGCTGACGTTTTTGCTTTTGAGCGAAGGCAATTTTTGGATGGATTACCATGAAATTATCTATAGGCTACACATTCAAGTTCTCTCTAGAATTTGTTGCATTAGCATGCTGCCATGTTAGCATTTAGCATACAGCACTAAGAACAGCCTCAGAGCTGCAGGCATGGCTGTGGACTCTAAGTCTTGTTTATCTCCTCATAAGAGCAATTTATTCAAAATAAAGACAGGAAAGTGAATTTTACTTCCACGTGTTAAAGCCTTGAACAAAAACGAAACACATTTCTCAGATTTAAGTTTCATTATTCAGCGAAGCCTCGGGCAATTCCAGGAATCTCTGGCCTATCGTTCAGAGTTGCCAGCTGTATCTTTACTTTATTTATGTAAGACCAGCACTTAATCAATCTTGAAGGCTACATTTGTTGTGTTGTATGTTGAACATGTTAGACAAGAGAATATAATGTAGTGTGAGAGTAATTCTAGACCTTTGATTTAAAGGCAGCTAAGTCTTAGTCTAGGCCATCTTCAAAAGCGTTCAAACTTAAACATGGTAATCAATAAATGATTAAAACTAAAGTTCCCTTGAATTACGAAGAAACAAACTTTTTGAAAAAAAAGTTGCGGCATAGATGTCAGTCAAGCAGCAGCAAGTAACATCAATACTTTCAACACAGTTCACTTTTCACAAATTGAGGTTTCAGTGGAGTGCTCTAAGTGAGCAAGACACCTCAAGCCTTTCCGGGTGTGTGTAATTGAGCAGGACAAGATGAACGCAGTATGGCAGACATCAAGTATCTCTGCAACTCAGAAGTGAGACGATGAAATGCACACCCTTCTGTGTCAACACAGTTGGAGACAAGTTTTCTATTTTGAGTCAGGATGTAGTAAAAGTGGTGAAAAGGTTATTTTGGCTGAGATTTGAAACTTAGGGGTCATCAGCAGCCCAAAATTCACGCTGAGAAGCTCCTTGCTTTCAATGTGCTTAACTGTTTATAGGCATAAATATTAAACATACTACATAACTTGAAGATGGATATACCTATTACTAGCTTAACCAATATCAAAGAGCATCATAGCAAAAAAAAAATGTTTTTAATATTGCTTTGTGAGGGGCTGCCAATAACACTTTGTGTTTAAAAAAGAAAAGTCAACAAATATGTACAAACATAATGCATAAATGGATAACTGCACAATGCATTTCCATGTGCATTTTCAAAAGTATTTCATGTTTGAAAACCTGCGTGGGAATGTTTCATTATTTAGAGGCAATTAAACATTCTCCACCTGTTCATTACAGCACTAGGGATAGGCAAAATACGGCCACCTTTCATAACACTTATATGCGCTTGCACTATATTTATTGATCAATAAGAAGACTTTTTCTCGTCTATCACTTACCAGCTTGCTTGGTGTGCACCCTTCCTATGCTCCCATAGAAGATGCATGCACACCAGTGTTCAGGCAGCATAGAATTGTTGTACCAGCAGCATGCTTTGAAGCCTGTTTTTTGCCTCCCACAGTTTCTCATTTGCATAAAGACACCTTCACGCACACACACACACAAGCACACACAGACAGACACAAATACACACAGAACACAGACATACAGACAGAAAATTAATATCATAAAAATGAATGGCGAAACCCTCCAAGAGACTCATACAGTTTGAATACTCATCAAAGAGATGCACACTTAAGTACAGTAATGATCCACTATGTGTAATGTCATCCATACACATACTGTGAGCAAACCTGCACACATACACACACACACACAATCTCCCTCGCCCTACTACTGTCTCTGCTGGTGTTCACAATTCCCGTGGAGTTCATGCTTCCGGAACCCAATTATGCCTCGCTAGCAAATTAGCCACCATTAGCGGGGCAGCATCATACATCACCAGGGGAGAAGGAGAGGCCTTTAGCTCATCTTATGGCCTGCTTTCCTGCTCACCAAAATACAGATTATCTTATAATTCACACTCATGCAAAGGCAACTGCTACACCTCGTTATTGTCAAGCGCAAATGTTAAGATATTGGATGGCTTATACCAGTGATTCCATTGTTCTTACCTTGAGCTTGTTTGGTATCGTTGTGGCGTGTCCTATCACTGTGTTTCAGGTTTTCAGAAGTGGTTGGGCAGACAACGTTGACTGTGTACCATATGCACGGTAAACACGATAGAGGAGACAGCGTTGCTTTTGTAGGGTACCACCCTGAGCCAGCAGTAACATAAATAAACCACAAGGATCACATGAACGTAGCTGTTGATTGCCTTTAGAATCACACGTTACTGCTTCGAGATACCTGTTAATTGCATCCTTTTGTCATCCCAACAGGCTGTTAAAGTCTGAAGAAATCTAGTTTCCATGTAGTCAAAGGTTCTTTGTGAGGCAAAATGTCAATATACAACACGTCAATTTATGTTTGAGCCAATATTTTGACTATTAAAACAGTCATAATTACTATCAGCATTACTGTCTGTTGAACACAGGAACTAGACAAGTCTTTTTTAGTGTCATATAAAAGCATAAATCATGATGGCTTTGGGAAAACTATCTATCAGTCCTCCCGGAACTGCCAGTCTGCCGTTTTTGCTGAACTGGAGACACGTAGTTAAACAGAGACGTATTGCAGGAACTTCTCAATTATGGGCCGTGTTGCTACTGGATTCATCTGGGCACTGGACCACCCTGCTTGACACCAAAGACAATGTCAACCTGTGTAGAGAAAGCAGCGCGTTAGTAGAGAAGCAGCAGCAACAGCTTGAGTCCTCCCTCTCGTCTACGTAGAATGTGTTCAGGCACAGATTGAGTGTCGGTCGCCCACATTTTGTAGTAACATGAGTAAAACAGAAGAAAATAGACTTTGAAGTGTAAAATTAAGCTTCAGGTCATGTTTACATGTGTACAGCAAGAGCTGTTATTTAGCCTGTGTAGCCAGCTGGATGGATTCAAATAGAAGTGTATCTGTTCGGTCAGATGTGCCTGAGATGCACGGCTGAAGTGCTTCCTGTGACAAGCCTTAACACCACATGCACAACTTCACCCATCATCGGGCTGACAGTGACTGGAAGTGCACATTGTTAAACAGAGAGGTGTTTCTGTTAATATAAATGGTTTGAACAAAATAATAGAAACACCTGCAAGTAAAATACATCCTCAAAAATGATAAAAAGTATAATCAACAGCCTTCATGAAGGGTTTATTGCAGGACTATTGTATTAGACTGTATTAGCTCCAGCTAATTGTACCTAATAAACTGGCAACTGAGTGTATATCATCATCGCAGGGTGGGGGCATGCATAATTAGTACTTGACATTCACCGTTATTGGACCATTTCAGTCAACATGAGAACAAAGCTGCACAAACACAAGCTTCCCATTTTGATCATGATGATGATGTTCGAGGCTTTTGACCATGTTGTTTTGACTGTTCCCTCCAGCTTTGATTCTGTGTGCATTTTTTATTTCTCTTAGCTTTTTGGGATTAGTAGGACCTGATAAGTATAAAATCTACTGTCCTTGAACAGGAATTACTTTTTGAAAAAAATGTCTGTCTATGTGGACATTGGGTTTATTTTACTACATGGCACACTAAAGTCACCAATGTGTAACAAAGTACTCCCATTTGGTGAGTGGACCCTGTCAGAGAGCTATTGTTAGAAGCGACTAGCCAGTAGCCAGCCACACTGCTTGCTGCAACTGTGTTTTATGGGAGCCTGAAAGGTTGCACATCAAGTCAAAATTGCAGTAGTGAGGAGAAAATTGAATCTAAAATAACAAAAAAAAAAACGTTTTTGGAAGTTGTGAATTGATTTCCCCCACCCTTAATGGCAGTGAGAGTAATAACACAAATGTGACAATTCTAAGACAATAATCCATTATTTAGGTAGAGAAAATACAATTGTTTACAAATACCAACCTGTCCAAGAGCAGTAACGTGACATTGTGTCCGTCCTCAGTCCCTTCTACATTGAGGAAAAGCTACACCATGTGTGTGTGTCCTGCCACAAGTGATGTCAATGAGACTACAAGTTTGAAAATGAAAATAATCTGCTTGCCAGACCTCTGTAGCCTGCTCCTCATCTCTGCTTGAGGCTAGCAGCTCTTGGCTTCATTACGCGTGCATTATGTATCAATTTTGATACTTTTCACTGTACTTACTCCACACTGTATGAGTTTATTATTTGTCTACTGCACATTGACAAAGATGCCAGCACAGAAGACACCTAGTCAATCAAATGAAAGGTTTTTGGCCTCTCATAAGTCTTCACAAATCATTTCAGTCCGGTTTTGATCCAACCACAGCACTGAAACAACCCTTGTCAAAATCACCAATGACCTACTCAGTGCAGCTGACTCTGGCCTGTTATTCATCCTCATTCTCTTAGACCTGAGTGCAGCATTTGGCACAATCTTCCATCCACTTCTCCTGGAACGGCTCACGGTGTCACAGGTGTCGCACTCTCTCCTGGTTCTTCTCCTACCTCACTGACCGAAAACACTTTGATCAACTCAATAATCACAAATCACAATGTGCGACCGTCACCCAGGGTGTCCCCCAGGGGTCAGTGCTGGATCCTCTCCTCTTCATCATATACCTCCTACCCCTGGGGAGGGTGCCACTACATCAATTTCCACTGCTATTCTGATGACATCTAACTCTACTTCTCTAACAAACTCAACGCCTCCCTACCTCCCATTTCCATCATCAACTGCCTTTAAGACATCAGGAGCTAAATAAACATGAACCTTCTCCAACTAAACAGCAACGAGACAGAGAGCATTCTTATCAGCTCCAGATCCACCCTCTCCAAACAGCAAAACTTCATTATCAATTTGATATATATAATGGTTTACCGGTCACACCCTCATCCAAAGTAAAAAGCCTCATTGTCACCCTGGATAACACCCTGCCCTCGGAATTCCGCATAAAAACCACCACCTGGACTGCCTTTTTTCACCTCCGCAATATCTCAAGACTCCAACCCTCTCTTTTACACTCCAGCACTGAAACTCTAATCCATGCCTTTGTCACTTCCCGGCTAGACTACCGCAACACATGCCTCAATGGTATCCCCTAAAAACTCATCAATCAAGTCCAACTGGCTCAGAACTCCGCTGCAAGAATCCTGAGCCTCACCAAATCATCTGAACATATCACACCTACTCTTATCAGACTTCACTGGCTCCCTGTCCAATACCGGATTAAATTTAAGACCCTACTCCTCACATTTAAAGCCCTCCACAACCTTGCACCTTCCTACTTCTCTGACCTCCTTCAGTGCTGGTCTCTTTGTCAACCCTCCATTCTGCCTCTCCACCATGGGAGCTTGAGCTGCTCGGCACCCAGGCTTTGGGACACACCACCCCCTCATGTTCAACAGGCAGACTCACTTTCACAAAACTTCTCAAAACACATTTTTTCTGTGAAGCCCATAGTCTGTAGACTTTTATCCATGACTTATGTAAATTGATTTGTCCTTTTATTTTAGACTTCTTTTAAATTTGCACCGTATGAATTATGCACCTCATTTAATTTCACTGAAAAATGTGTCCCCCAAATAAAATGTATTATTATTATTGTTATTAAATATCATCATTTAAAAAGAAATAATGCCAAGGGCTTATTCAACATCAGAAATTCATCAGTGCTCTAATTCATTTCTTAATTTTACTTTTACTTTAAGAATGCATTCATTCATATATTGAGTTCGATTTCTTACACTTCTTGAAATTTGGAAATAACAGCCATATAAGGACATCAGTACTAATATTTTTTGGATTTCTGAGAACTTTCTGTTTTGTCTGGAAGCTGTGACATGCAGGTCATACTGACATACATCTTGCTACTGTGAACAGGGATCAACAACCATTGTAACCTTTGACATAACCAACCAAAGGTTATCTGGTTGAACTGGCACCCTGAGGTCAGAGGTTATCTAGAGGCCTAAACGTTTACCAGACATGCGATAAAAAAGAATAGCCTCGAATATACTGTAGCTCAGGGTGCATTAAAGGTCTGGGTGTACTTGCAGTCCGTTTGAACATCAGTTATACCGTATTTTTTTTTATTATTATTGAGATATTAGAGGCAGCAAATGTTGCAAATTGTGCAAGTTGAAATCAGTCAAACTATGTTATGTTATGTACTTCCTAATCTCATCTATTCCTATAAAACACTGATTTGCTGTCTCTAGATAGCTACACAGCCTACCTAAATGACAGCCTTAATCAGCTTTGCTTCCCCTTTACAACTTACTTACAGTGTTATTTAAGCTCATTAGATTTTATAACATAGCAATGATGTTCTATTGTGCCTTTCCACAAGTATTTACCGTTCACCTCGGAGCCTTTCATGAGAAGCACACTAATCAATATCTGCTTCTATTCCCTCCCTCTCTGTGTAGATTTCAAGACAAGTTTAGGCTAAGGTGATATCAGGGATGGAACAAAGTCACTTGAAAGTAATTCAAACTTTGCCGGAGGCAACCAAACTGTCTGCTCTGCTTTGTGAAAGAGAAGTGCTGCAAAGGAGAACAGACACAAAGTTTCTCTTCAGGGTTAAAAAATCACTATATGCAAACCTTTGTACAGTTTACTATGTTTGAGTGAGCCTTTGAACTGCATAATCCTGTGGCTGAATTTTATCAGCAGTTTTCTTGCTTTATGGGACCCCTCCCATGCAGTTTTGAATGTGCATTTGACATCAGGGTGCTGTGGGGCTGTAATTATTATTGTTGGTCCCATGGACTCACGGGCTTGCAACTTTCAATTATAGCCATCTTACCAAGACTTATGCCAACTGAAATTAGCTACCTAATAGAACAGAAAGCATGAATTACTGGGTCCCACGGATTGAGACAGCTGTAGATGCTAACAAGAAATATATGCAATATCCATCAGGCTAGAGAGATATTTATGTATTTATAGACAAGACAGTCCCGGGTAGTGGCACACAGTCTTGCCAGCATCTTGTTTATCTATAGAAGGTCTCTTTCAGAAGAGCAATGAAATCAAATGTCATCAAGTCAGAACACATTAAGATGTTTACCCACCTGACGTTTGGGCTGATTCACTGACTTTGGTGGACAGGTTACGTTTACATGTTGGAATGTGCTTCTGATATGTAATCTGACCTGTTCCATCCTCACAGTCCTGTTGCCTTAGGCTTCTTTCCTGTGGAGGTCAGGTTTGGGCCTGCAGCTCTCAGGTTCCAGTCTCCTGAAAGTCTAAGTCATCTGCCAAGACCTGAAAATTGTTTCTTTTTTTCTTGTACTTGTACTACCTAATCCCCACCCCCACCCCTCTCATTTATTAAACAAATTTCATGGATGTTATATGTGAGGTGATTGCAGCGTCTTTGCAATCACTTGGCACACACGTTGTGGTTTAATTTAATTTAATTGAAACAGGCTTACTCTGTGGAGTTCTGGGCAAACTTTGGTCAGGAGTTGTTTTCTTGTCCTTAAGGCCCTTTTATTTAATTTATGATCATAATCGTTTCAAGGCATCGAGTGAGATGCTCTCTTTTCAAACGGAGGTGGTTCCACAATTACTCTAGGCCCCTGTGGACATAAAAAAGAATGCTTACATAATGCACATTTTCCTTTCAGGGAAGTGCACTTCACTGGAAATGAAACATTTGGACCGGTTGAAAATGCATCCTATTAAATGATTTGATGACTGGCCAAGAAGTTTCAAATTGAAAGGTGTCTTTCTGAAAATCTGAGATGAAAGTGAATGTGGAGCTCTGATTGTGTGTGTAGGAAAAATGTGTGGATTGTTGTCTATCAAAAAGGCCTTTCCTGAATCACAGAAGTTTCTTAGTGCATATTTCTCATTAACTATTCTCACTGTTTATATTATGTAACCCCTTGGTTTGAGTTAAAAGGTGAACAGCAGCATACAAGTGTTCTCATATTAGGCTCTGTCCCTTTAAGAGGGTAACCTCTGACCCTGAGGTGTGACAGACCAGGGCCGTTTTGTGGAGCCATGCTGTTTGTTGACATGTTAAAAAACACAGTAACAAGAGACAGCATTGTAGTTTTTTCAAGTGGTTGGTGCCTCACCATCTTTGCAGATAAACTGGTGGTTAAAAGGTGGGATATTTCAAGAATAACTATCCTAGTTGTTTGTAACAAGAATAACACCAAACTTGTGAAATAGTATGTTTTTAAATAATTACACAACTCTATACAGACACATATTCTATATTTCAATTTGAATTGTTAGAAAAATAAACATAAAAATATGCTCCATGATGTCTGTAATCTTGAGTAGGTTTGTTCCCAGTAAATGTTTTGTTCTTCCTTGTCAATGCACTCCTACAAACAAAAGCTGTATTTGTCTTTTTAAGGAAAAGGTCAATTAGCCTATTTAAAGAAAAATGAATTGCCTAACACATACAGATAACACATTAAACAGGTATACTTATTTCAGGTGGAAGTATCTCTGGTTACTCAGAGCTACCAGAGCTTCATGATGATAAACACAAATCCAGTCAGAGCTCTGAGGAAATGCAGATACAAAACAAACAATCCAAAAGTGCACAAAAAACGATATAGGCCTAGAATTTTTTTTTATTCTGTTGCCTTGATTGTGGATCTTTTTTCTTACACAGAAATAATTTGTCATTCTTTGCTCTTGTTTCTAATGCAGATCGTTTTTACATTGGCAATAGAGCAAAAAAGTTAACGTCAAGCCCTGGTTACATCCTGTATGGTATACCTGCCATATGTTTCAGGAAGCTGTGACCAATCAGTGACACAGAGCCTTGCTTTAAAAAACCTTTCCTTAACCTCCACCACTCCCTCCAAGCAGCCTCTGCAGGAGCAGAGTCTCCCTGCACCACCTTGTCTGTTCTTAGTTTTAGTTTTATTTCATTTGTGTAATAAACTTAATGTTACGTACCCCTGAGCCAGGGCTGTAACATCTTGGCAAGAAAGCGAATGTGCATATTTCCCTAAATGTCAACCTTTTCCTTCAAATAAAATACTGTATTGGTTTAGAAGCATGCATATACACACACAAACCTACACACACCGTTTGGGATAATCATATTTAAACCTATTGGACATGGGGAAGTCCTCTGAACTTATTAAATTTCCTTCTTAGTCAGATTCTGAACATTCTTTTACCAAGCACATTGCAAGAAAACAAAATCTTTGGTTTTACTCTATCAAAGCTAATTACTTGCAGTGTACGGATCCTCAGTAGACAGTTGTTTTTAGCCTTGCTGGTCGCTCTAGGGATGGCAATGTGGGTCTGTTGATCAGTTGGTCCAACACTTGGTCTAGACTGAAATATCAAATTTTTGATGGATTACCATAAAATTTGGTTTCCAGGAATCCTACTGACTTGGCAATCCTCTGGTATTTTCTTCTACTGCCACAATGACATTGACATTAATGGTTCTGAGTGAAATATATAATTAACTATTGGATGGATTGGCAGGAAACTTTATAGTGACATTCATGTTTCCTACAGGAGGAGAAATGGTGATCACATTATGCTTGTTAAACATCAGCATTTTAGCTTTGTCATTGCTAACTTGGGAAAGAATAACCTTACAGTAACAGTTTTCTATCTATCTTTTCTATCTACCATCTTCTTTGTGTTAAGTTCAGAGTCAAAAGGTCTTTTTAAATCGTGCACTTTTTAAGTAATAGACATGTTTTTAAGTTAAACCATTATAACCACTCCCTGCTCAGTTAAATGCGTTAATCAGGGTGAGTTAAGTTTCAGTTTCATAACAACATGTACGTGATTAGAGGATAATGACTGGCAGTAAATGTTACAGTAATTTATTGTCATACAAATTTAATGACATTTTATCTTCATTTCAGTATATCAGTTGTATGTTTGCCTTTTGAACTGGGTGCTTTGCAAAGAAATAGTAAGAAAGTAATCAAATTTCTATACTGGTCAGTTTGTTTCTTGCCAATGTGTCAGGAGAGCACGCTGGGTTAAACCAGTGTTCAAGACCTCTGACAGCATCTGCATTCACCCTCGAATCACATGCTGTTTAGCCCAGGAGCACTAATTAAATTTGGAATCCAATTATGGAAATGGTAATGAAATTTCCAAATGGGGAAACTCGTAATCTGCTCATTGAGGTGTTTAATTACAAGCGGGTCTGTGCATTTCAGATATGTTACACCTCTGGATTTGGCGGACAGAGACATGGACACGGGTTTGACAATGTGAGTGTGTTGGAGTGATGGAGGAGAAGAGACAAAATATTGCACGTGTGTGTTTGTGTGTGTGTTCATCTGATGCTATGTCTACAATTCTGTCTTGTTTGTGTGTCTTGTCTGTCCCAGTAGCATTAATAACTTCTGTGCCTGAAACATGTCTGTGATCTTGTTCTAAACATAATTTGTGTGTGTGTGTGTGTGTGTGTGTGTGTGTGTGTGTGTGTGTGTGTGTAAACAAGATAAGCTAATGTTGAGATATATTTAAAATTTGGTGTTTTTTAAACTTCTAATTAAAATGTACTGAATCACGCTGTCTGTAATTTAGCTTTGACAATCATCCACATTCATGCCAATAAAGCCTATTTAAAATCCAAAGCTCAAATTAATTTGGATATTTGAATTTTGATATAGAAAATGAGCAAAAAAGAGACTAAATGTGTGTGTGAAAGAGAACGCTCAGTGTGTCGCCATTGGAAAGTCTTCATAATATATTGTGGCAAGAGAAACGCTATAAACTACTGTTTTGTGTTCACAATGTGTGTGTATATGTATAGTCATTTATTTATATATACATACATACACACACTGTTTATGGAGTAAGGCAAAAGCACAAAACAAACCTCTTTTGAGTTTCTTTTCACTTTCTGAATTATCAAGGAAACTCCACATACTCATTTACTGATGCACATATATACTCACTGGCCACTTTATTAGGCACCAGGTTGGACCCCCTTTTGCCTTCAGAACTTTGTGGCATACTTTCAACAAGGTGTTGGAAACATTCCTCAGAGATGCAGATTTGCGAATCTCACGTTCCACCACATCCCACTGTGGAGGCCATTGGAGAACAATGGATTCATTTTTTAATGTTATAGAAACCAGTTTGAGATGATTTGAGCTTTGTGCATTAACATCCTGGAAGTAGCCATCAGAGGATGGTACCCTGTGGTCATAAAGGGATGGACATGGTCAGTAACAACACTCAGGTAGGCTGCCGTGTTTAAATGATGCTTAGGTGGTACTAAGGGGCCCAAAGTGTGCCAAGAAAATATCCCCCACACCATCACACCACCAGCTGCCTGGACCGTTGGACCAGTGTAAGATGGATCTATGCTTTCATGTTGTTTACGCCAAATTCTGACCCGACCATCTTAATGTCGCAGCTGAAGTCCAGACTCATCAGACCAGGCAACGTTTTTCCAATCTTCAATTGTCCAGTTTTGGTGAGCCTGTGCGAATTGTAGCCTCAGGAGGGGCACCCGGTGTGGTCTTCTGCTGCTGTAGACCATCTGCTTCATGGTTCGACATGTTGTGCGTTCAGAGATGGTGTTCTGCATACCTTGGTTGTAACGAGTGGTTATTTGAGTTACTGTTGCCTTTCTGTCATCTTGAACCAGTCTGCCCATCCTCCTCTGACCTCTGACATCAACAAGGCTTTTTTGTTTGCAACTGCCGCTCACTGGATATTTTCTCTTTTTCAGACCATTCTGTGTAAACCCTTGAGATGGTTGTGCGTGAAAACAGTAGATCAGCAGTTTCTGAAATACTCAGCCCAGCCTGTCAGGCACCATCAACCATGCCAAATTCAAAGTCACTTAAATCCCCTTTCTTCCCCATTCTGATACTCTGTTTGAACTTCAGCAAGTTGTCTTAACCACATACATCTACATGTCTAAATGCATTGAGTTGCTGCCATGTGATTGGCTGATTAGCATTTTGTGTTAACAAGCAATTGAACAGGTGTACCTAATAAAGTGGCCAGTTAGTGTAGTTGCCATTGTTATAAAGGAATCTTGTATAAATATAGGCCATACATCACTTGAGAAATAACTTTCTCAACAACTGACAAGTAGTAGATGGATTTTATAGTACTTTAGCTTTTGAATTTCAACCAGTACATTTGGAAGTGGACTGCACCAGAGTTCAGATTACACCTGGTTCCAATGACCTAAACGGGCAAACGCACCATAGTTTCTTCCAACCATAACAAATGTCAACAGATTAAGTGTGAAGCGCACCTTAGGAGCACCATTAAACTGTGGATATAGACATAAATAAATTTAACAAGTTTAGCCTCAGTTTTTATGACCAAGTGTCTGTGTATTATGATTACATACAACAAAGTCATCTTCATACAGCATACAGTTAGTTTTTTTGTTTTTTTACCATGGTCATTACGTCCAAGCTCTGTGTTACCTCACCTACACCTGCCCAAAGAAGTACAATTTGAGCTTTAGTCTATGCACACTAATCAAACATGTCACTTCTCCAACGTCAAGCCAATCCTGTGGTGCCCTGTCTTGGACTTGACTCAGTAGTAACACATTGGGCAATAGTTTTTCTCTCCACAGCACAAAATAAAAATGCCGCAGCACTCATATTCAGACTGATCCAAAGCAACACTGAATGGCACAGGAATGTCACTGCAGATGTGCTACCATACTCAGCCCTAGAGAACACAGAATTTAATAACTTCAAAGTGTTTGAGTGAGTACAAAATGTTCCTTAAAGTGTGGGCTACATTCAGTGCGTAGTATCTAACCCTGTATAGAGAGCACAAGCTGTTAAGGAACTATTCATTGTACCTCCTGTTACTCTCAAAACCAGGAGATGAAACTTCAGGGGTATAGAGAGTGACAGTGACATCCCACTACATTAGTCCAGAGTGGGAAACATAATGTCCTGTTCTGCAAACTTGCCACCTGTATGAACAGCACACAAACATACATCTGGCAGATAAGCTAAAGGAGGGACTGTAAGAATGGAGATTTGAGAAATTTAATAATATTATCCTATCTCTCAAAGCCATGATTCTGAAATCCATGGTAGGATAGTGTTTTGTTACGTTTCCGCCAGTAATTGATTGTAACTAAGTACTTTTGTAAAAAAATAACTACATTTATTTGACAGCTTTTGTTGTGAATTACTTTATTATATAGTGTTATAATACCAAACACTATTTAATAATTAAAATTAGATCCACCTACCCCTATAGGGAGTTGTTTTTGATGCATTCATGAGTTTACAATCTGATTGCTAATATTACTTTAGAACTATACTTAAGAGACATTTCCAATGCAGGATTACTTATAATTAAGCATTTCTATTGCAATATTGTTATGTTTAAAGTGAAGGCTGTGCCACCACAGACAAATACACACATCTTGTTATCAGATTCAGTGCTATTTGTCATGTGAAAAGTGGCTATCGATGGAGAATGTACAACTATCTTATGTGAACATTTCTGGCCAGTGTAAAGAAAGTATTATATTTATTTTATGGATGTTTCAAACTTAATTTGAAATGTGGCTGCTACAGTGGTCAGTCAGATATTCATTTTGTTTTAAACTCATAATATAAGCAAACATCTTTGATCCAGATACACCTTACATTTGGTCAGTACAGACTTGTAACCAGTATATGTACTGAAGCTGAAAATGTGGGCCGTGCCGGTCTCAAAACCACACAGACTGGAATCCAGAAGCTAATGATGACATTCCTTTGAAGCAAAAAAAAAAAAAAGTTTTGTCAAAGAAACAAGCACAACGTTGGTTTGGGGGATGGGGGTTATGACGAGATACGGGGATGGCTATGTGAAGTCAGTGGGCGGAGAGGCCGTGATGAGCAAGAGGTAAACATACTGGGGTTTGAACAAAATCATTTGTTCCTTTGTTTCTGTTTTTGTTTCCTGGCCCTGTTAGAGCTCATTCCTTTGATCAGTGCCTCAAAGCTTGTAATAGTGCAAAGCACTGCATATGTCAGATTACTGTGGAAGGGCTGCAGGGGCACAACCAGCTCCACTCTCCCACAGAGCCATCCTCAAAGTCTTCAGCTTCCTCTGAGAGATGATCCAGTGTCAAATCTCTGTCCACTGATTTGCATCTTTATTTTTAGGAGCAACTGACAGCGTGCAGTTTGGTTAAAATGCATGCAGTGGCATAGATCCTAAAAGAGTATTAACATCTACCTCTGCAGGGCATCGCCTAAGTAAGCACTAAATGCAGAGCCTCCTCAGAAATTTGTGGTTTGAATAAAGAGAGGAACTGAATGAAGGATCGGCCCTGGTGGTCGGAGATTGTCTGTCGGATGAAAATACAAAATGAAGGGAAATCCTCTTTTTCCACAGTGTTTTACTGCTGAGGCTGCTGATGGAGTAATGTGAGAACCGTGAGGTCCATGTCAGAAGCTGGACAATTGCTTAGTACCTTCAACGGCTTTACTGAATGAAAGCTTGGTAAGTTGGAAGGACATTCAACTGATCTTCTTTGCACCTATTTCATCCTCATTAACGCTTAGCACGGCACTTTGTATTGTAAAGAGAAATAAAGGCCACACTGGGTTGAAGCCTTGGCTACCATAATACCTATTGCCTCACCTCACCCCAATCTCACTTTAGCTACTTAACCACTACGAACAATTGACATTGCTTTGAATGAACAAATCTTCTTGAGATTCATATTCATTTAAGCTCAAGTTCAAGTTGACAGCCACTCATTTAATGTCCTCGTAAGAGGTCTCTCATTCAAGTATTTATAATAACTTCCTACAAAGATACCCTGTACCTATCAAAGAGAAACATTCAGAGGGATTTTCTATCAGATGTCCATTAGTTGAAGGTGTAGTTCAACATCTTGGGAAATACACGTTTACATTCTTACTAAGGATCAGATGAGAGGAGCTTGCTTAGCTTAGCATAAAGTTGACTTTCACAGACTTTGCATTCTGTTGACCAAGAGCGGACTGGCCATTGACAGTACCAGGAGTTTTCCTGGAGATGTTTTCCTTCCGCTGGACAATTGGGCCACATATTATAAAAACAGAGACAAAAAACTGCAGTTGTACGGTGATCGATTGGCCCATAGTGTGTGGTTACTGGCCCAATCCGGGGAGGGGCGGGAAGTGCATCAAAATTACAGACTTTTATTTTGGTGCTGCTGTCAGTCGCAAATTAGGTAGCTAACAGTTACACAGGTATCAATGAGACAATATGATGGCTTACTGTTTGTTGTTTGATTAGCTTAAAGGGGCTATATGCAGGGCTCTCAAGTCTCACGCATTCACCGTTCACATCTTGTATTTCTCACGCTGAGAAGTAACTTAGCCTAAGAGATGACGTCCTCAAAGTTGTCCCGCTATATTCAATGTATGGACGATCATTTTTGTGCCGAGTTCATAGCTTTCTCTAAACGCCAGCGCCGTTAAGCCGATCAGAAATTACAGTGTGTTTTTTCCAGGTGAATTCCGTGATCCCGCCATAAACATGTTTGTTACCATGTTGTTACCAACATGGATGCACGTGCACATACGGAGTGGAAGTTGGAAGCGCAAGGCCCGATGAATGTGGTAACTGTAGGTTGTTTTTTTTGCATTTTGATTTTACAATTTCAAGACGAAATCACTTGCCTGTGATCAAAGATAGTGAGAGCAGCTGATGTTGGGGAGTGTAGCCAAATTCGTGCGAAATTATTATAGATGGAGTCAAAAACTCTCCAACCTCTTTGCAAACACAAGCTTTGACTTTTTTAGCCAGTGGTGAGCAAAGTAAGATCCTTTAAAAAATAAATAAAAGTACCAATACCAATAATAAATGTCCCCTATGACTGTTATACTATTATATCATTGGATTATTATTCCTCATGCATTAATGTAGTTGGGTGAGGTTGAACTATTTTGTATCAGACTGCAATTATATTATATAGTATTTTTATTTTTATCAGCTGATTACTTTCTACATTACTTGATTATAATAAATTCTAAAAATAGTGAGAAATGTTGTCACAGTTCCCAAAGTGACACCTTCACAATGCTTGTTTTGTCAGTACAAACCTCAAAATGACGAAAAAATACATTCAAAAGTAAAAGCAGCAAATCTTCACGTTTGTGAAGCTGGAACCATGAAATATTTTTACATGAAAAATGACTAATACCAAACAGCCTAACTGATGTAGTTCTACTAGCTGAACTTCTATAAACTGTTTAGTAATTTAATTTATATCAAAACATCCTATTTTTTAAACTCTTCATACGTTTTGTGTGTAAAAAGCTTATTTTTTAAGGTTCAGTTTACTAGTAACTTAAGCTGTCAGAGAAAGTAAAAAGTACAATATTTCCCTTTGTGATGAGGAGAAGTAGAAAGTGGCATAAAAAGAAAATACTCAAGTTCAGTACAAATACCTTGTGTACTTAAGGACAGTACTACTTTGTCCACCACTGGGCTTAGCTTTGGCTACCTGAAACTAAGGAAAGGACTAGAGATGTTTTTCTATATTTTGGCTCTGGTTGGAAAGCTATCATCCATCATGATGGTAAAAATGGCTGGCCTTGAGCCACAGGGCTTTAAGTGGGAGCCACCTACCCCTGCTGTCATCAAGGCATGAAAGTGTGCAACAAATAATTGCAACTCAAAACACCATTCATAAGCTGAAATGTGTAGCCTACTCACACACACAGCTTGACTACATGCGTAGGGCAAGTTCTGCCATCCTACTGTAGGCCTATGTGTACAGCGCTGCTGTTCAGTGGGCTCGTTTGGGGCCAAATATCTTTTTAGTTTAGATACATTTGTATTTTTAAAATATAAGTACATAGGGCTGTCTCCGTCTAAGGATTTACATAGTCTAATAAGAATCGTCAAGTCCTGCCTATAGTCGACTGATAGTCGATTTGCGTGTTTTTGTGCACGGTGATTGCGAGCCGAATCTAAACTGAGGCTTTTTGTTGACCATTTTCTCTCTCTCTCTCTCTCGCCTGCCATTCATTGGTCTTGAGCAGAGGTTTTGCCGTGCTGCCGACAGCTGCATGCACGTCGTGGTCCCTCGTGGGTCTATTTCAAGTATTCGGCTATAACGATAAAATATTCTTTGTGTGGTTCATCAACGGTGATAAATTTTCCGAAAATCCCGCGAGGTGCGGACATCTCGGCACAACACTGGTGAAGCTGTGGCTCCATCTCTTCAGCAAGTTTTCCTCCTACCACTACACACATACATGCTACGCCTACACATAAGCACTGACGACCCAGGGTTACAATTTTGGATTTATTCGCGCACTTTAAAAACATTTATTTATTTTTTTTGTCTTTTTACATGTTTATTTACAGCATAAACGTTGAAGTGTTTATTGTACTGTGCGCTCTCCCAAGCCTCGCTCAGACAACAGCGACAACACCGCAGCTACACATGCAGTCCACTAACACCATAAAACAGCAAGTTCACAGCAAAACACGTAAGGATACAAAACAACAAAAAAGGTTTATGTGCTGAAGCCCACCAGACCAAACAGATTCGGATGATGTCGAGTAAAAACAAAGGCTACGTTCAGACTGCGGGCCTTAATGCTCAATTCTGAATTTTCCCCAGATCCGATTTTGTTTGTTTGACAGTACACATTATACTTTAAATGTGGCCCATATCAGACCCCCCATCCCCCCCCACCCCCAACTGTGTCCGCTCAGACAAGTAGCATGCACTTAACTCAGAAGAGAGCCCCGGTCTGGTGAATTTTAGGTATAAGAAAGGGAAATTGTGAACAGATGATAGCGAGGTAGAGAAGGAAGAGATATGTCATAAAAAGATCAGATCTGAGTCACGTATGGGCAAAAAATTTGGGTCACATTGGCCTGCAGTCTGAACGTAGCCAAAGTGAGCATTAGTAAAGCTGGAGAAACACAGAGAAAGTTTTACGCCAATATGTTGATTTAGCTTGCAAGAAATTATGTAATGGTAAAAAGCAAATGTGGAGCGATTTGTTTACTAGCCTTTAGTAATGCAGCCACGAGCAGTCAGCTAACGCTACAGTAGCTCCGACCTGCCGCTGTTCGTAACGTTCAACTTAGATTTATTGTGCTTTCAAAGGTACTCGTACACTGCTTCTCCACCTCTCAGTCGCTGTAACTAATGTGACCCACATAATATACAATACTGCAGCAAAACGGGGACAACAACACAGAGGAAGAGCCATCCACTAACACTACAGAAAAGTTACTTACTGCGGTCAAACTGTTATAAAGAGTGACACAATCTGTATATAATATTCAGTCTATCTCACTACCCGTTTCTCTATCCATCCAATACATTTAGCTGTGTTGTCATTACTGAGCCTCCTGTGAAAGATACCCAGATAGTAAAGAGAGCTACTGAAAAGCAGACAGGCGAGCTAACGCTGTAGCACGTCGGCTAAATGCAGTAAATGTAACACTATCATCACGAGCATGGATTAGTTCAACCTGCAGCTGATAAAAATATTACTGTAACGTTGCAGTGGGAGTTTACCTGAGTTTCCACCATGTTGTGTGAAGCTGTTTCCCCACCAGTCTATAGCTGCTGTCACTCTGCCTTTTTTTGTGAGTAATGTGCCAATGTGCCGGTGTCTCGCCGTGCTGAATGAAAGGTACGGCGCCGGTGTTGATCTGACTTTGAGCCGGGAACGCTGAAGTAGCCTGAACATGTCTGTGTGAAAAGCCACACCCGGCCTGCAGGTGTTTCTGTCACGATCCTGTCCTGAAGTTGTCTCTGTTATATGATTTTGGCCATGCCTTCTCTGTGTTTTGATTTTGCTTTCTCAGTTTCTGGGTTTTGGTTCTTGATTCTGAGGTTTGGGTTTTGTATCTACTTTTTAGTTCTGTCATCTGTTGAGTATAGTTCACTGTGTGTTTACTTATTGATCTGTTTTGTTTCTTGTTCTCTGTTTAGCCTTGTTTATTTCATTGTTCTGTTTAGCTCACTTTGAACCTGTCTGTCTTGTATCTTAGGTTAAGCCCTGCATTAGAGTTCTGTGCCTTAGATACTATGTCTTTATACTTACTCATAGTTATGTGCGTTATTTTGGTTTTGTCTGCTCTTGGTTCTATTTTATCTTAGCTTCAGTCTGTGTTCCTTGTTGGTGTTAGATTATTTGTGATCTGTCTGCTTGTGTCTGGATTAGTTTGTTGTTTTTATTATTCTGTTCTGTTACTTCTTATTTTGATATGGCCTATGTTTAGTGTTCAGTAACTTGTGTGTGTGTCTGCCAGTTTCCACTGCCTGTGAGTTTTGTCTTGCCTGTTTGTCTTGCCTAGAATTAAAACTCTGAAACTATATCTCAGCTCTCAGTGTCATGCATTTGGGCAAGTTTGCTACGTCTGAACTTATCTGGCTAAAGTGCAACAGTTTTTCAAAGGTAGGAACCAACTCAAGCGAGCATAAACTTTTTATCACTCACTTTTTTATTTTATTAAGCCATTTCCATCAACCTTTACTCACACTGATGGAATCAAGGGAGCATGAGGTTATTATTTAGTATTCAAATTATTAAGTTATTTTTTTCCCTACAACAGAATAGAACAGAAGTCCTTTATTGTCATTGTTACAGTGTAAACAAAGACATTCAGGTGTACTACCTGAATTTACTACTACTACTCTACCTCCGATTTGCTACTACCCGTTTCCTTTGTTGGTTAAATTGGTTATAGTTGGGTTAGGGTTAGCCAATCAGAGGCAGAGAAGGGTTCAGGACCGGAAGCAATGCTTGTGTAGTCAAGTGAGAGTTGTTGAAAATCTGGTGCTGGAAATAAAATAACGTGGTGCGAGGACATCCATTCTGAGCCACGTGCATGCCAGGAAACAACATCTGGTGTATCTGTATTATTGCTTGGGTGAAAACAGTAGACTTTTAAAGTTGTAAGGCTTATACACGTTGTGCAGCGCCATAAACAGGTTGTGGTAATAAAAAGGAAAAAAGTGTAAATTTGTCATAAATTGGGAATACAACACGAATTGGGATATTCAGAACTATGGGAGAACTGTGACCCCTGAAAGAAATCGGGAGAGGACAATGAAAAACAGGATTCTCCGAGGAAAATCTGGAGGGTTGGCAAGTATGAGCCCCGCTGCTAATTGTTCAAATCCGGGTTGGCCAGTCGCTATTTACACATAAAAGAGTGAGAGAGATGCGTCGTCAGGCCACTTTGATTATGCACCAGTCCACATCCTTTTTCCCGAGATCCTTAATACCAGTTCAGCTGTTCGCGGTTTTACATATGAAACAGTAAGACAGAAGACAACAGGAATAGGCAACACATTCTCATCTCATTTCAGACAGCGTGAGTATATATATTTATAAGTATTTTATGCTAAAGGTACCCTTCAGCGTCCGTATGAAACGCCCCGGTTTGCTATGTTGCAGCAACACACGGGAGGCTAACCCTACCTGTTAGCACATTGGCCGTGAGGTAGGGTTAGCCGGTCGACATGCATAAAGTCAGTGACTTCACGTACTACCATTTCTGATCGTTGTGGTAAGGATAGGGGCTTCGGGGGGCTGTCAACACCTTTATCACGAACATAGCTAACTAGCACTTCCGGTCTGTACGGGACGCCCCAGAGCTTTTCATAGAGACACTAAATGGTTCCTTTAGCGTCCTTTAGCGTCATAACTACGTTTTGTCACTTTTTCTGAATGTGGACTGGTATGTGGACTGCCATTTTGAAGCCTCGAGTTTGGCCAACAGGGCGGCGCCATGTTGAGTTTTTGCAAGTTTTTGGATGAGACGGTTGAGCTAACAGCCGTGTGTGGAGCTTGCTTAGCTAGGTACATCTGTAATTCACGTTAACTGTCATTTTAACAGGGATGATAACTTTGTCTAGCGAACAACAGTCTTAAAAATTAATGAAACAGCCGACTCCTAATAAGCTTTTTCAACAGCGCTGGTTAAATTTACACAGTGCCGTGGGTACGAATCGGCTCTAGCCTGATTGACAGGTTGCCATGGTAACGACTTGTCAATCATAGATAATCCCGCCGTCTATTTTAAAATAAATGGGACCATTATTTACTAAATCAGCATAATTTTGTATTGAAGCAACTGAGACCATAAACTCATCAGGAAAGTGTTTACTGAGGTAATAAAACAGCTGAGAAGTAGGGTCATTTTGCCATTATTTCTAATGGAGTTGGACTTCTTTTTGCAACTCAAAGAGTCGCCGCCTGCTGGCCGTTTAATCGAATGCAGGTTTAAGGGACTCTTTATACTAAGCTAAGCTACTTGCCTGCTGGCTCCAGCTTTATACTTTGCGAATAGAAGTGAGAATGGTATCGATCTTCTCGTCTGATGCTATGTCTATGTAAAAAGAGAATGTGTATTTTCCAAAATGAATCATCAAAGAGCTCTGTGGTGCCACTTTTGTCACTCACTGTACACATTCAGGCTGACTGGACGCTACAGAACATCTTATATATTGATATACTTTTATATCATATTAGGATATTACTTTCTTTCTCAATCAATACACTCAAAGCGTAATGCTTTTCTTTGCTGACTTCTTTTGCAACTTACGACCATTTGGCTTTTAGACAGCTTTACCACACTTTAAGCCAACCTACGGTCACACTGTGTGCCATCGGTCTCCTTTGAGCAAATTGTGAAAACCACATTTAATTGGAGTTTCTAATTACTTACTCCTCCTATCCCCAGTGGCTAGCCAAATCAGAGAGGATGCTAAATGAACTCTGCCTAACCAATTAGCCGAGTGGGCTGCTCAAGCTAATGACATGAACAAGTCTGTGGCTGCTTCATTGCTGCAGGAGGCCCTAAGGTCTGCAGGATCCCTCCCTCACAGATGAGAAGATTTAAGAAGGATTTCAGTTACTGAGCCAACTACAACATTAATTACTTTAAGGAGCCTAGAAGTATGATGTAGCCTCTCTGCCCTCTGGGGCCACAATTGAATTTCTTCAACTGACCTGTATCAGAACATTTAAAGCAAGCTGACTTAAACAAGAGCACTACCTGAAGAGTTTTAAATGGCCAAGACGATCAGAGAAAGATTGTGAAGATCTTACTCATTACTATATAATGACGCAATTCAGACCTATAATAGCTGCAATTCAGACCTCTGCTTAAGCACCAAGTAGATGAGCTTATTTCTTTTTAGTATGCCATTTGTCCTCTTGCTATATTCTTGCAGTGGCCTCAAGTGCAGGATTAAGTGGTCTTCAGAAAGAACCATGTATTGGTGTGAAGATCTTTGTAAATGCTCAGGTGTCATTAAAACTGTATTATTGACTTTCTGATAAGTCAGTATATAGCTTTGGTTTCAATAGTTCTGAAGCCAAAATGGGTCATCATCAGTACATGTATACGAGTGACAGCATAAATGAAATAAACTCCTAGCCAATATTAATGTTCAATCCATTTATAGTGGTAGTACCAAGTACCAAGTCAGAGACATGCTCGTTTTGTGAATTGTTGTGTGTGTTGTTTTACAATTTAGGATATTATTTCTGTAAAGATATGATTTTAGATGCTGAACAATTCAAATACACCATATCTGAAAGTGCTTGCATTGCATTTGGCTGTGCTGGCATGCCACAGGTACAGTATACTGGAAAGGATGTACATGAGGCTGTGAGCTCGTACGACATATGTCAGTCAGCTGATATCTAAAATGTGACATATAGTGTGTGAATAATGAAGCAATTTGGCTGTGGTAATATGGTGAGCTGACGTACACAGTTGCATCCATGTTTAAGAGGGTGACATAAGACACATGCCTTTGGCGTGAGAGACCTAGGTTCAGTTACCACTGTGAGACATCCACCATTGTGTCCCTGAGCAAGATACTAAACCCTGTAAGAAAAAAATGAGAAATAAATATTTCACCTGCCTAATGTTGTTGTAGGAGGCCTCTGATGGTGATAATGAAGGATTTTTGAATTGTGGATGGTTTAGCTAAGTTTTAGGGAAACGCTGTAATATTGTAACGTTGGGCCTAGCTGGGAGAAGAATTTCAGTATTTGCACTCCCACTGTCTGAACAAATATATAGAACAACTAAGGGTTTATTTGCAGTGTGGATAGAATACATAGCACAAAAACAGTAAATATCCTGACCAATAACCAACCAATAGTCATACAATAGTCATATTTCTATGTATCAGAATTTATTAAAAAGAAAAAAAACGTATAAAATATTATATACAAAACAGAATGAAAACCTTGTCTCCACTGGTGGTTCACATGACTTCTTGGCTGGGACCCCATTTGGTGGACCCCCATTACCTAAGGATGGTCTCTTCTGAGCAGTCACGGATCTCTGACAACTGTCACTATTATGGATGTCAAAGGCTGAAGTGTGTCCTTGATGTGTTGACAGCTGTGTTTGTCTGAATTAGATTAGAAAGGAATCAATTGTGATGTCAAAAATACATTAAAAACAGTATAGACAGTGTATTTAAAATGATAAAAAGCAGAAATGGATTCTGACCAGGATGAGAGAGGATGCTAGTTGCGCGTGGAACAGTCACCTGTTCAGCATCAGCACCACTGCTGACATCTGGACCAGAGTCAAATCAGTATTAGAAATGATTAAATGATCCTTTTTCAGAAAGTGATACTGGTCCTGGGCATAGTTGCTTAAGTTGGTTGGCTCGATGTCTTTATCATCATCATCAGCTGGACATTCAATGGGTGTCTGATTCTCTTTGTCCATTTCATCAACATTTTCAACCACCTCCTCATCACTCAAGTCACTGGTATATGATTCCATCTCAACATCACTCTCTCTATTTTGGGCAGCAACAACGGCATCACAGCACACTGTAGTAAACAACGCTCCTTGCTGGTGTCATTCTAAAATGGATTTAAAAGTTGCAAGAGTTAGAGTGGTTCAAGTAAAAATAATGTCAATGCAAAGGAATCCTTTTTGTGTGAAACATTCTACTGAAGTCACACAATACTGTCTGGCTAGCCTAATGTTCACTCTACTTAACATTATAAAAGGAATATGCAAACCCTCAGACCGAACATTCACACCTGTCCGTGAACAATGCACCATGCATGCAACCCCCCACATTTTAGAACATTTGCGCCTTTACTTGAACAACCAACAATCACAAAAAAAAATATTTCAGGGATTTTACTCGCTTTAATGTTCATATATCCAAACAAGGAGATGTGCTTCCAGGAAAGTTCGCAGTTCATGGCCTTATGGCAAGACCTTTACACACAATTACTATTCAATGGCATTGCAAGGCTAAACAATAGGACCCATTGGCTATGTAAATGTGGTCTTTTAAAAAAACATCCATCCATCCATCCATCTTCATCCGCTTATCAGGGATCGGGTCGCTGGGGGAGCAGCTCCAGCAGGGGACCCCAAACTTCTCTTTCCCGAGCCATATTAACCAGCTCTGACTGGAGGATCCCGAGGCGTTCCGAGGCCAGTGTGGAGATATAATCCTAATCCTAATAATCCTAGTCCTGCGTCTTCCCGAGGCCTCCTCCCAGCTGGACGTGCCTGGTACACCTAACCCCTAGTTACTCCATCGGCATGCGACCTCTGATATATAAAGCAATTGCAAGCTGCTTTGGATAAAAGTGTCAGCTCAATGACTAATCATTATCAATAATAAGTTAATACTAAGTAGTAGCCATATTTTGGCAAAATGATAAGTGAATGGAACAAATACAGATGAACTGTGGACGATGCTTCATAAGTTTAAGAGGTCTCTATGGATGTTTTGATAGAAGTTTTAATTTTGAAACTGGTTCAGAAATATAACCCACTGTAACCAACCACAGCTGCTGCCCTTTGGGCTCCAGCCAAGGTGGAGCCCTAGGCAACATCTGAAATTGTGGAGTTTGAAGATGTAGTTAGTTAGTATATAAATAGTCTCATTTACCTCATGACACACTGTGCATCAAAAAATTGGAGACTGCATAAATAGAATCCTGCTGCTGGTTGCTACAAGTATTTTACTGAAAATAAACTTTACACATTCTACAAACAGTTGTGATTAACAGTATGGGTAAGAATCCTAGGTGGTCTGAGTTGATGGAGATGCTGGTGAATATAATCTATTGACACACAGAGCCAAACATTAAACTGCAATTTGCATATATCATTTAGTTTTTACTATTTCTATCTGTGTCCCTCTCTTTCGAAGTTTGGCATTTTTCAACCTGGATTAACCTATTTTCATGGTTTTGTGTCTGTGTGACTAATGGGGACAGCAGTTCTGAAACTGGTCCAGTATTGAGCAAGCGCGCTGCAGTTGGCAGCAGCGAAACAGGGCTGCAACGTAAGTCAAATGCGTCCACTAAAGTGCTTGTTTTTGCCACTGACAGACTCACATTGTTATTACAAATGTCTGAAAACATTATGGAAAGGATCCCTACAGAGGTAGATCTTTTAGATCTGCAAGCCACCAGACTCTCTTGATAATATAGCGAAAATACAGAAGTTGCCCTTTAAGGCAGAGGTTTTCAAAGTGTGAGAGGGGCATTTGCAAAGCTTTGTCTGAGGCGAGGCAGAGTGTCTCGGACTTTAAAAAACCCTGCTTAAGGACCCGTGTCAACCAAAGCCTTTTTTACCAGCTGAAAACGCCACCTGCTGTTCTGAAAACGCCTAGCTGGGAGCACTAGGGTGCGTTTTGGAGGCGCAGTGTTTTTTTTCGAGACGCTGTGGTTGCTTTGATACATAATTTCCATGGAGGCAATGTGTTGCAAGTAGGGTAGCCTACTTAATTTTAGTGAATGTAAAAATGTCACCACAAAGTATGTAGGCCTACTTGCTCTGGCCCTTGCTCTGCATGAAGAGAAGGCTAAAACATGAGAGCACAGACTGTCTGTATGTGTGTTCATGAGATTTTCCGGGAGAGGAAACACCTCGGCGAGTAGGCACATCGCTTCGTTCAAGTGCTCGGTGCGGTGTTTGTCCCGCCCCTCCTGCACTGTGATTGGACGGCTGGGTAAAAAGTGACAGTGACGAGTGCAGTGTTTTTCCCAAAGTTGAAAATTTTTCGACTCTCGGCGACCGGGAAAAAAGCCCTTCGTGGAAAAGGCGCTCAGTGCCTCGTCACGCTCCTGCCGTTTTTACCAGCTAGTAAAAATGCGCCGCTCCCATTGGAATGAATTGAAAAAAACTTCGCAACACTTTGTGGTGGTCCTATTGGATTTCACAATGCTCAGACAGGTGTTCTGTTAAGAGTGCTGTCGTAGTGCACAGGTGTTCCATCTCCTGAGTTGAAATCTAAAACTGAACAAAACATGACCTTCATGTAAAGTACTCACATTTTGAGTCACATCCCTTGCATATGTAAACGTACTTGGACAATAAATGTGAATCTAATTCTGAAACGCTGAATACATAGTTCCACAGGGCTTTCCTTCTATGAGTTATGTGAGCCTCAGGGGATCCTGGATGTTGTTGAATGAATTATTATATTCATCATGTCCCTGACCTTTGAGCAAACCTCCATACACTGAATGTGTTGTCACTGAATAATTTGCTCCAGGCCTGCAAACCTTAACAGCTTGGGTGAGGTGTGGACTTTTTTTCCCTTACACTAGTTAGATACTGGACCTCAGATTCGAGTTTAGCAATTCGCCACAACAAGACAACAAATCACCACAACACGACAGCAGTTCACCACAACACTACAGCAAATCGCCACAATACTACAGCAATTCGCCACAACACGACAGCATTTCGCCTCATCACGACAGCACAATGCGACAACAAATCGCCACAACACGACAGCAAATCGCCACAACACCACAACAAATCTCCACAACATGACAGCAAATCGCCACAACACGACATCACAATGCGACAACAAATTGCCATAACACAACAGCAAATCGCCACAGCAGACAGCACTACACGATAAAAAATTGCCACAACACTACAGCAATTTGCCACAACACAACAGCAATTCCACTTAACACGACAGCACAACACGACAACAAATCGCCACAACACGACAGCACAACACGACAACACATCGCCACAACATGACAGCAATTCGCCTCAACAAATCGCCACAACAGGACAACTAATCGCCACAACAGGACAGCAAATCTCCACAACACGACAGCAAATCTCCACAACACGACAGCAAATCTCCACAACACATCGCCACAACACGACAACAAATCGCCACAACACGACAGCACAACACGACAACACATCGCCACAACACGACAGCAAATCGCCACAACACGACAGCACAACACGACAACACATCGCCACAACATGACAGCAATTCGCCTCAACAAATCGCCACAGCAGGACAACTAATCGCCACAACAGGACAGCAAATCTCCACAACACGACAGCAAATCTCCACAACACGACAACAAATCGCTACAACATGACAGCAATTCGCCTCAACAAATCGCCACAACAGGACAACTAATCGCCACAACAGGACAGCAAATCTCCACAACACGACAGCAAATCTCCACAACACGACAACACATCGCCACAACACGACAGCAAATCTCCACAACACGACAACAAATCGCCACAACACGACAGAACAACACGACAACACATCGCCACAACATGACAGCAATTCGCCTCAACAAATCGCCACAACAGGACAACTAATCGCCACAACAGGACAGCAAATCTCCACAACACGACAGCAAATCTCCACAACACATCGCCACAACACGACAGTCCAACACGACAACACATCGCCACAACACGACAGCAAATCGCCACAACACGACAGCAAATCGCCACAACACGACAGTCCAACACGACAACACATCGCCACAACACGACAGCAAATCGCCACAACACGACAACAAATCGCCACAACACGACAGCACAACACGACAACACATCGCCACAACATGACAGCAATTCGCCTCAACAAATCGCCACAACAGGACAACTAATCACCACAACAGGACAGCAAATCTCCACAACACGACAGCAAATCTCCACAACACAACAGCAAATCTCCACAACACATCGCCACAACACGACAACAAATCGCCACAACACGACAACAAATCGCCACAACACGACAGCACAACACGACAACACATCGCCACAACACGACAGCAAATCGCCACAACACGACAGCACAACACGACAACAAATCTCCACAACACGACAGCAATTCGCCACAACACGACAGCAATTTGCCACTACACGACAACAAATCGCCACAACACTACAGCAAATTGATAAACAACACGGCTTTACAAAACGAAAGATAGAGATGTGCAAACAATCAGGACGAGGATCAGTTTCCAATACGTATCTGCCCTTTCCGTTTCAGTCTCACCAATGCTGTGTTGTTGTGGCGATTTGCTGTCATGTTGCGGCAAATTGCTGTTGTGGTTTGCATTTCAGGGCCACCGTAATTTTGACACACAAAACAATGAACGATGGTGCCTATAAAACAGAGCAACAGGTAAGAGAGCTCCTCCCTATGTCCGGTCCAAATATCCATTCCAATTCCAAAATGACCTATATCGTAGTCATACACAAGGGATGGTCAATATTGGCATGCAAACTCTAAGAGAGCAAAATACACCTACCCAGCATTCTCTTTAAGACTTGAGGGGACCAGTGCCTGTCTCTCTTGCCACGTCCATAACTGTGAGAAATGAGTTACGGTCAGCAGTGCCAAAAACAAATTAACCAGGTCAACCCGGAAAATGAAGATACAAACTTGACAACGACAGATTCCTTCTCCTCCTGCCTGTAATGTAGCCTAGATAACATCTTTAGTTCTTTCCTTTGACATTGGCTATTGCACTAATTTCTCATAACTGCCTGCTGTCACTCAAAACATGTGTGCCCTACAAACCTTATTAGAGAACATGCTGCAGTGAAGGTGATCCTATGAAAGAATTTCTATATCATTAAAATATGTAGCCACTGGGCTGACATCTATAGATTCTAGTTTCAGTGTTAGTCCAATGTATTGGGAAAATACTATAACAAAATGTTTTGAAACTGTAGTCACACACACTTGTCCACACTCCAAAATAACCTCTTCTCTTCTTCTTCATCACATTATCTCATACCCACATTGTGCCCCAGAAGGTTCTTTTCTAAGTGACAAAACCTTTGTAAGTCAAAATGTCTTTTGTGATCACAGACAGAAGGATTGATTTTTGTTCATTCCTGTCCTCTACTGACCTTTCGGGATTTGGTTTCATGGCTGTGTCGAGCACTGACAAGATTACCCTTGCAGATAAGCAAATTAAAAATACAAAAACTCAAAAGCTACATTTACTCGAGCTGGTTGAGTCATCATTTGTACAATAACCACAGCTTCAGCCACACACTTGTATCTTCACAAACCACTTCAATCTTCCATGACATTTATATATACAGTGTATATATATATATATATGTTAAGATGTATATAATTTAGTGGTGGGCCGTTATTGGCGTTAACATGCTGCGTTAACGTGAGACTCTTATCGGGCGATGAAAAAAATATCACCGTTAATCTATTCTCAAAGTTGGGTTGGGAGCTGGGTCTATAGGGGAGAGCCGGGACGATTGAAACGCGGGACGAATGAAACACAGCGATTTTCTTGGAGCCCGTACAAGTTTGATATGCCAAACTACCTCAGCACATACAGTCCACAGTACTTAACAGAACAGGGAAAAATCAGGTGGATACGTCACACTTTCACAGAAAGTTTCATGAAAGAAGCTGTTTTCAATCACACAAAAGTAAATTCACTCAAGCAATCTTTTTTTTTGAATGACAGGTTGTGTTTATTGTTCCATGTGCCATGGTCGTGATCACATAAAAGATTAGTTAGTACTTTAACACATCCACATCCAAGTTTTAAATGTCAAAGTTTTACAGTTTAGAAGCTAGTGAAGTTTAAACGTCAAGAGTCACTGTCGGGACGATTGAAACAGGTGTTTCATTCGTCCCGACACGCAGCCATTCTACCTTTATTTAGATAAGGCGGGAGGGTGGCAGAGTCCACTAGGCTGCAGGCTGGACCACCAGGATGCTCACAGCCAAATAACAGGATCCTCACAGTAGACCAGGAAAACAGGCTGCAGATGTAGGCCTACTACGCAAGCTATGATGACTTTCACCTTGATATTTTAGCGCAGATGTATAGCTAGCCAAATTGCAATGTAGGGGGCGAGAACGAGTCTTCGAACCTGTGTGTATGCCTGCTGTGAAATTACCACATCAAACGTGACGTGCTAACATAGATGCAGCTATGAAGCCGCCGGGTTTGCGTCAAGGAAAATTTATTTTTAAGAAGCTTCCCAATGGTTTTCTCAAGCAGTTTGTGATGCATTTTGGAAACAGGAGATGAGCCCCCTTGTCTAATGCGCCACCTGGCTTGATAAACCCGTTCTCAAAGACTTACTTTTAGTCATTATTTGGGTAGCACACATATCCTGAATGCCTTCGGCAGAATTCAAATGAGCCATTTTAATCTAGATACATCTAGATTAATTCCAAGATTGCAGCGAGATTAACCTAGATTAAAAAAATGTATCTATGCCCACCACTAATATAATTACATGTGTGTAGTGCAGCATACTACTATGGCACCAGCCACTGTATATGGAACTATACATTTTTTCCAACATGCTCACTGTCACAACCTGGAAGAAATTTCCCAGAATTTAATTTATCACTGATAAAATGATTGGTCTCCCCATCCCCAATTTGTATGACCTTATCTCCTCAGCCCTGACACTGGAAGCACACATGATTATACTGTCAGCACAAATCATTTTAGTGTCACTCTTACAGAAAAAGGGCTCAAAAATGGTAATATTGCGTACATACCAATAAACATGATTAGCATATATAAAAACATTATTTACATTTTCTGGTATGGTTTTATTGTGTTATTTTTTGTCATGTATTTGGAGCATAGATTGACTGCACTGCAGAATTTCAACTTAAGGACAGTAATGTAACAATCCCACAAAAACTGTATTGACGATCCCAGCCCTGTGCATGAAGGGTATAATAAAAATACCATAACATCACCAACTGAATGAGGATAGTAAAAAAAAAACTTAATTAATGAGCTTAGAAAAACCTCCAGGAAAGGCCGCAGAGTTCTCATTCCTTACAGTTTGTTGATGAAAGCGGCAATAACTAACCATTATGAAGTCAGCAAGGAATCCAGTATTTTTATCCCCTCAAGTTTTTTAGATTTTTCAAGCAAATGACAACCATTCAAAGACTCCAAGAGATGAAAAACTCTCAACAGTAGTAATAATGTGCAATTTGATGAGCTGGATTTTTTTTTTCAATTTACAGTAATTGACCCTCCTCAAACCTTTTTCTGAACACTGATTGTCCGATCATACAGTAACTAGGCAACCATCAATGGGTATTTTGAATCTTCTCTGCATGCCTAACAGTGTGTAAGGGTCTAGCAATACTTTGTACCCAAATAGTTTTGGAGTGTGGTGTAATTTCATTTAAATTAAAAGTGGAGGAGCAAAAAAGTAAGAAATGGATAAACAGTGCCTGCTCTCAGGTAAGCTGCTGATAGAATCCTTCTTCTTACTAGTTGACTACCTGCAATGCTTAATGTACTTCCAAGACCACGCAGCAACAGCTACATCACATTGTGGGCTTGCAGTCTTTGTTAGAATCTATTCAGGACTGAAACACCTTAGTAATGGCCAAAAATAAATAAATGTTTTTTTTACTACTTTTACAAGTTCGATTAGCACCAGATCTGACCTGGTATATACTGCCTCCAGGAAATAGCTATATGTTTGCACACCAGTTGGACACTGACAAAAGCTTACGCCTTTTCCTGCCCACTTCGCTTTTACATGTTACAACTTCCAGCAATATAAATGGAAGGGGAGCTAAGGAGACATATAAGCTTAAATAGTGTTAGAATCTCACTCAGTACCAAGAGCGCTGTAGATGAGTTTAGCTTTCTTTAAGGGAGTGGACTGGCTGATACATGTTTTCCCCTTGGGGCTTATCATATTATGTAACTGTGGGCTGTTTTCTTGTGGCCTCAAAGATGTCAAATGGTAACAAAACACTCAAGCTTAACAGCACTAATGCTTAGCAAACTTTAGGTTTGCCACTCAAGTTCACCCGACATAACTTTGAAAAAACAATTGGCTCATTGTGATCCTCCAAAATCTATTCTCCTGCAAAACTGAAACTTATTGTTTAAAATACTTACAATAAAGCATAAATCTCACCTGTGCATAGTTTATTTATTTATTTTTTGTGCCAAACTAGACAAACAGGCTTCTATGGGAAGAACAGTCTATTCTTATGCAAAACATTTTATAGTACTGCACTATAATACTACGGCTGACTAGCCATCCCACAATTTCTGTCTTCTACATGTTTCATCAACTGGTGAGGGTGCTCACTTTTAGCCTAGGACATGGCATCATTGTATCACTATGGCACTGACTTAGCACTGTACTGTACTGTATGAAGCGATGCATAAGATCCTTTTGCAGGTGTTTTGTTACAGCAAATTAATGAAACTTTGTTCTGTTTTGTCTAAAACTATTTCTTTATGTGTTCCTATATTTCATTGTGGTCACTATAAGAAACAAGGTAGTACATCATGTGACTAGTGTTCAGGAAGTAAGTGAGCATGGCACAGGCAGGAGTCGTTTAAGATAAGTTACATCTTAGCTAATCCAGCGACATCTGCATACATCTTACGCCTTTGGCAGCATCGTGGGTATGGATTGATTGTTTATTGTTATTTACAACCTCATGGTTTAATATTTTGGGAGAATTTTACGTTTGTGAAGTTTGATATCAGAATCTGCCATTACTAATGGTTGCACGGTTCTTAAGTAATATTAGAAGTTCATAGAAGGACAATTACGAGTGAATGAACAGATAATTGATCACATGTTAAAAAGACGAGAAGATTTAATTCATATTAGAGTTTGAATGTGCATATATTTATTTCCTGTATCTCTGTACATGTTAAAGGCAAGCATAGTATTTATTATGCTTTTGTACATTTCAGTTTCACCTTTCCTTGCAACTTCATTAAACCTGTGGACAAGAGACCAACTGTCTTCAGAGTCTTGATGTTAGGAAGGAGTTTGGCTGGCTGTCAAACTATATACAATATATATACTGAGGACAGTACAGTGAAACCACGGCTTTCTAGCAGGCAAGATAACGCAGTGTAAGCTGACAGACAGGAGTAACTTCATCACACGCAGACAGTGGATGACCATCCGAGAAGTGTCTAAACAGAGACGCACCACCAGACTGTACCATGGCGGAGAAAGTGGCCTCATTAAAGATGCGCTCCTGCGCTTCATGTTCCTCAGAACAATCAAGTACTTCATCAACTGGGTCTGCAGCGGCCAAGGCCAAGGAGAGCAAGAGCAGAAGCAGCAAAAGCACGTCTTTCTTATGCCGATGAAAGATGCTAGAAAAAGCTAAGTTGGAAGCATCTATGCAAATGCTTAAGCAAAAGAAAGAAGTAGCAGCAGCTGTTGCTGAAGCAGAAGTACTTGAAGCTGCCACTGATGTGAATAGTGAGAAACACCGTTGTATGTTAAACCTAGATTCTGTTCCCTTGGAAGCCACACAACGCACCGAACAATATCTCATTGACCAAAACAAAGTACAAGATACAGAACTCGAGCTATGTGATGGACTCCCAACAAAAACAGAGGCAAATCCCAGCTATAGTATTACACCTTTACATCTCAAACCTGAAGCCAAACCTTTCTTTCCATACAAAACCAATGCTGCTTCCCAATCACCACATCTAACCTCACAACATCCTTACATCTATGAAGACGGATATGTCCATGAGTCACACAAAGTTGGATTCAACAGTGACTATGCCAATCCTGTGCAGCATTTCGGACCTCAGAATAACAATATTCGTCCTGCTCCCTCACCCTACCCCATATCTCCAAACAACAATGACAGCTCAAACATGAACAACTTTGTAAGATACCTTGCTCGTCGTGAGCTCGTGGCAACAGGCTACTTCAATTTAATGACAAACTTCAGAACAACAGAGCCTGGAAATGATCCTTTCAGAATGCAACCAGTGGTTTAAACCTGACGCCAAGCGAGGAGATGGACCTTCTGCTTAAGTGGCTTGGCAAAGAGTCAGCAGAACATGTTGAACAGATAAGAGCAATTCACATCAACCATCCTGAGTCAGGCTACATGACAGCGATTGGCAATGACATGGGACAGACTCGAGCATACTTATGGCTCAACAGAAGTGATAGAAGATGCTCTGTTCAAACGAATCGACACCTTTCCAAAAATAACAAACCGAGATTATCCTAAACTAACAAAGTTAAGGGATTTACTAATGGAACTTAAGTCAGCTAAGGACGAAGGAGACTTGCCTGGCCTCTCTTTCCTTGACACAGTGACAGGCGTCAACCCAATTGTGCAGAAACTTCCGTTTCCTCTGCAAGAGAAATGGGCATCAGTTGGTTCATCCTACAAGTGGAAAAATCATGTCCTCTATCCTCCCTTTGCTTACTTCGTAGACTTTGTTAGCCAGGAGGCCCGCATTAGGAATGATCCAAGCTTCAACTTCATAACTGCAGACATGGCTACAAGGGCAGAGAAGATATCTTGGAAGCCAAATAAACAACATGAAGTCTATGTCCACAAAACAGAGGTATTTAACAGAGTAACTTCTAATAGCGAGCTCCAAACGAAGTCAAACGACTGTGATAAGCTGTGTCCTATTCACAGAAAACCGCACCCTTTACATAAATGCCGTGCATTCCAAGAAAAGCCCACTGAAGTTCGTAAGACCTTTTTGAAAGAGAACAATTTGTGCTTTAAATGCTGTTCTTCATCAGCACATATTGCAAAAAACTGTGAAGCTAAAGTCCAATGCTCAGAATGCAAAAGTGAGACACATCACACAGCGCTTCACCCTGGACCTGCACCCTGGAGGAAAGAAGCGGAGCCTGCTGCTGAGCACGGCGGGGAGAAGGAGGAAACCTCACATCAACCTTGTGTTACCACCAAATGCACAGAAGTCTGCGGCGGAGATCTGCCAGGTCGATCCTGCTCCAAAATATGTCTTGTAAAGGTCTATCCAGCTGAACAGAGAGACAAAGCAGTTAAACTGTATGCAATCCTGGACGAACAGAGCAACAGGTCGCTAGTTTGCTCACAGTTTTTTGAAGTGTTCAGTGACAAAAGTCCAAGTGCTCCTTACACATTGATAACATGTGCTGGAGTAAAGGAATCAGCAGGAAGAAGGGCCAGTGGCTATGTAGTGGAATCCCTTGATGGAACTGTCTGCATTCCGTTACCAAGCCTCATAGGATGTAATAACATTCCCAACAACCGAGAAGAGATTCCAACCCCCGACGTGGCGCTCCATCATGCTCACCTAAGGTCATTGGCACACCTCATCCCAGACATCGACCCACAGGCCCCAATTATGCTTCTCTTAGGTCGAGACATTATCAGAGTTCATAAAGTCCGTAAGCAGGTGAATGGCTCTCACAACCTACCCTACGCACAGAAGTTGGACTTGGGGTGGGTCATTGTAGGTAACGTATGTCTGGGTAATGTTCACAAGCCGCTGACGATTAGCACCTTCCACACGATTACCGCGGAGCTAAAACGGCCTACTCTCTTTGATCCATGCCCTAACGTGTTTCATGTTAAGGAAAAATACAGTGACATCCAGATAACCAATTACCCTCCATCCCGTTCTATGAATGAATCCAGCTCTGATCCTGACCACCTGGGTTGCACTGTGTTTAAGCAGACTGAAGACGACAATCAATTCAATTCAATTCAATTCAATTTTATTTATATAGCGCCAAATCACAACAACTGTTATCTCACAGCGCTTTTCATAAAAGAGCAGGTCTAGACCGTACTCTGTGATGTTATTTACAGAAGCCCAACAGTTCCCACCAAGAGCAGCACTAGGCGACAGAGGCAAGGAAAAACTTCCTTTTAAGAGGCAGAAACCTCGAGCAGAACCATGGCTCAGGGTGGGCGGCCATCTGCCTCGACCGGTATCAATCAGGTGGCTCTTTCAATCCAGGATTCCTCTTTCATAAAAATAATGAAGGAAGGACTACGAAAAGATTCAAACAGTTGGGTAGCACCATTACCCTTTAAGAGTCCACATACAAGGCTCCCAAACAAGAGGCCCCAAGCACTGAAGCGTCTCATGTCTCTCATGCGCAACTTTGAGAGTAAGCCTGAAATGATGGATCACTTCCTCAGCTTCATGGACAAGATGTTTAAAAATGGCCATGCTGAGTTAGCCCCTCCTCTCAGTGAAGAGGAAGAACGATGGTACTTGCCAACATTCGGAGTCTACCATCCAAAGAAACCCAAGCAAATCAGAGTAGTGTTTGATTCTAGTGCCCAATACAATGGTGTGTCACTCAATGATGTGCTATTAACTGGACCTGACTCGAACAACACTCTGCTTGGAGTACTGATCCGCTTCAGAAAAGAAGCAGTTGCCTTTACAGCAGACATAGAACAGATGTTCTATTGTTTTTTGGTAAGAGAAGAAGACAGGAACTTCCTACGTTTTCTTTGGCTCCAAGACAACGACCTCTCTAAGAACATTGTCGATTATTATACTATTATACAAACTATATACAATATATATAGTGAGGACAGTACAGCAGGGTTTGAACAACAATTTTGACCCACATGACCAACCTAACTTAATGACTTGTCAATCACAAGGTAGCCATGTCCAAAAGCATACCCTGCTTTATCATCTATTTTGCTCTAAATGGGACCATAATTTATAAAATAAACATCATGCATTCAAGAAGACTTACAACTCGCGATTAAGACCATAAACTCAGTAGGAAAGTGTTTGTTGGGGAAATACATCAAGCGAGATGTACAATTATTTTGTCATAAGGCGGTATCGAACCAATGTGAGGATGATACATGGTTTAATTTTTATTTACTGGTGTGGTTTGTGTTCACAAAGTCAAAACTTAAATGTCCAGAAATTGTCAAAAACAGCCATGTGGGTGAAATGGCATTCGATTATTGGAAAGGGTGGCTATTTCATGTCATTGTTGGGGGGACAGAACAAACAAAATAACGTCCCTGAGGGTCTGAAAAAGGTAGGCAGCTCTTACCTGTTTGTGTACCAAATACATTGATAGACAGTGATGGACAATAGTGATTATATTTAATTGTTTCAATCACAATTATTGCTAGGGACAATTCAGTGGTTTCTGGATATGAGTAGGGACCCTACTAAATTCTACGCCCTTGATGATTGGTCAGTCAGTGGGCAAAAAAACAAACCCATCCATCCATTCATCCATCCATCGTCAACCACTTATCGTGCGTAAAGGGTCGTGGGGAGCTGGAGCCAATCAAAGCTGACATCGGGTGAAAGGCGGGGTACACCCTGGACAGGTCGCCAGTCAAACGCATCCAAATACTTTTAAATTTAACTTTTATTTGTCCCCCGTAGGGCAGTTGGTTTTTCAGCAAGACATAGATACAGGGCAGACATAGATACAAGACTATAAAATACATAAAATACTGAATGTTGCAGACTCCTGGTGAACAACAGTGGAATAAAGACATAAAGTGCTAAAGTACTTGCAGGAATAAAGTGCTAAATTTTGGGACGTCCGTTACACAATCAACATGACAACAATAAATAAATACAACATCAAGGTCGGCAGCATCGTGACACATTGTCACAACCATTGTCATCCTCGTCGTCGTCTCAAGAACAACACCGTCACTTTTGTATTATTTACTTACTTACTAAAGTACTTTGATGTATTGTTGATGCAGTTTTAAACTTTCACATCTGTTGGCATTGGCATCACTTTTCAGACCCAGAGGTTCCCATTTGAATATTATCAGCAGACGCTCAGCAGACGGGTTACATAATGTCTTAAGACATAATGCCAATGCCAGATGCTCACAACACAGCATCCCAATATTTTATTTAAAAAAAACAAAACCTTTTACAGTGTATCAGCATTTACCCTCAGTTTAATTACATCTGAATGAATTTTACACTTGAGTGGATTTTGACTGCGGGAACAGTTACTGTACATGCACTAGGCTAATGAATCTTCCATTACAAATAACACATTTCCAGTTACATGACACATCATGTCTCACCAGTCATCGAAGACAGGTGCTCGCTCTGTGTCTCTCTCTCTCTCTCTCTCTCTCTCTCTCTCTCTCTCTCTCTCTCTCTCAATTCAATTCAATTCAGTTCAATTCAAATTTGCTTATTGGCATGAAAGTCAAACAACAATATTGCCAAAGCTTGAAAGATAATACATAAGAACAATTAATTTCATACAGTTCTTTAAATAAATAAAATAAAATAAAATGAAACAGTAAAAGTGTGTGTGTGTGTTTAAATAAAATAAATAAAAATTAAATTAAGTGTGTGAAAATAATGCTGTAAAGTAAAAATGCTTTCAAAAATGGACATGTTAATAGACTCATCAATTAACAAAATGCAAAATGAGTGAACTGAAGAAAAAGCTCAATCAAATCAATATTTGGTGTGACCACCCTTTTCCTTCAACGCAGCATCAATTCTTTTAGGTAGGTATGTAGGCATAACTTCAAGTGTAATATTAAACATTTCTACCAAAGCAGGTGCTAATCACCAATTTAAAATCTAGTTAAAACACATTCATTCATTAACTGAAACAGAAACAGCTGTGTGGGAGGAAGACAACTGGATGAGGAACAGCCAAACTCAGCGAACACTGACTGTCAAAAGTCGTACACTATAGAAAGACTGAGCAAAGCAACAAAACAGCATACAGATAGCAGGGAGACCCAGTGAGGAGGGTGGGTAAGGCATGTTTATCCGTCCCTCACCATTTACTCCACAGAGCACTGCTGGGGATGGATTCAGGAAAGTGGGAAGATTTTCACAGGAAAGTGAAAAGATTTGGGTGCAGTACATCACAAGAGACACATCATATGTCAACTGCCCACAGGAAAGTGGCAAATAAAAAATAATATATATAGAATTCCCTTCGCTGTATGGACCTGTGCAGCTCTGTGGGTAGTTACTAATACTGCCAGGAATAGTGGCTTTACTCCCACTGGTGCCATCCATACTAAAAATGTAAAGGATCATCTTTCAGTGTGGTGCTTTAGGTGTAAGTATCCACCAAGTGGTATAGCTTGACTGTAACTACTGCGCAGCAGCTGCCTTTCTCCTCTACCGCAGGCTATTACCCTCAGGCTAACTCTGTTAGTTCCCATGAGTGGGAAAGGGGAAAAAGCTACTTCCTAATTCATTCCTTCAAGCATCCATCCGACTGAAAGCACACTGGGATATTTATGATGGTTATTTCATGGACTGAATGGCTTTGTGTCAAGGATGGATGCTCTCTTTTCTGTTTTTATTCATGTACAGAGCATAGTTACTCGTGAAAAATAATATATATTTCGTATGCTGAAGTTCTGTACTTTTTCTGCTTGAAGGAACAACATAGATTAAATTCTATGGCATGTTATTTTTTAGTAGTCATGCTTCCAATATACAGAGCTGTTAGTATTGGGACAAAATGTTTCGATTGTTTCCTGAGACTAGTTATTTCCTTCTTCAAATAGCTTGTGTAAATTATTCCTGCATCATCATCAATGCCCTCAGAGTATTCTCAAATTAGACAATCATAATTTAATTTACTTTACTTGCCATCTTTCATTTTTATTTATTTGTAGTCATGTTTCAGGCCACCTGGTCAATGGAAGTCCAATATTCACTCTCCGTTAGTTCTGTTTTTGGTCTCTACCAATACCTGATGGAAAAACAGAAAAGTAGCGGTCCAGACAGCTAAACAATGAGCTGATACTCTATAAAGCTCTGTAAAGCCGAGGGGAGCCGCAGATTCAGGTGAAATATCCTCTGTAGGTGCATCACTACCAGCAACCCCTTTCACATTGTCACACAACAAACCCTGTCTGCTACAGATTATGTTTATACATTACGTTATGTTTTGGCACTTCTGCACTTGGTTAAGGTTGTGGTCTTGCTTGTGGTCTTGCCCATAGTTTGAATAAGTGACTTGAACCACGAAACCCAACGTGCTTAATTTATTAACATTTAACCAAAACCACAGACTTTCCCTAACCTGAAAGATTGAGTTGTAGTCAAGACTGCCCAAACCGAGACCAAGTCAAGACCAAGACTTTTAGTGGCTGAAACCAAGTTGAGACCAAGACCGAGGGAGGGTGAGACTGAATCAAAACCAAGACCAGTTACCCACATTAAATGACACACAATAAAATGTGGAACGACGAACGTCACGAACGTCGAGTCCGAGACGAGACCAAGACCATCAAAAAGTGGTCTTAAGACTGGTCTTGAGACCAAGAAACACACATAGATACACACACTTATTGTATGCTGGCATGTACAGAATAGTTTATTTCAATTCCAGTAATAATAATACTGTAATAACGGTAATAATTGCTGTTGTTGGTGGACAAATACCAATTTTTCCAAATGTGCTGTGTTATTGTCATCCGGCAAGTCTTTTGGATGAACAACTCGACGATGAAAGATATTGTGGCCAGAGAGGGCCTGTAGAAAAAGAATGACTGAGGAGGTCGAAGGCAAATGACAATAAACGTGATGATTATGATGAGTAATGATGCTTGAGGTGATGACGATGATGATGATGAAAATGATGACAATGTCTGGAACAGAAGGTCTGCACATGGAAGCCGAATCTCTTCTCAAGAACTTGGAGTTAATCATAGTTTCAGAATACCACAGCTACACAATCAGTGAAACTCACACATGAGAGAGAGTGACGACTGTAATCAGTATGTGCTGAAACAAAAGCTGATTTGACAAAGGCTTGGCTTGCACACATACACAAGAAGCTGCTTCCAAGAGCCCAGAATTATGTTGTGAAAATGCATCTTTGCAATCACCATAACATGCTGACACACTAATATACCATACGCCTCTACATGCACTCTAACCTTTCAACTTTTGGCATGGGTAATGTACACCAGCAAATTTTTCCCATGACATTGTCAGCCCCTTGATTTACAAAAGAAATGGATGATTTATTAATACATTAGAGTAATTATGAGGTAAAAATCAATCATCAGATATCTGATACAGGGTTGAGTGTTATTCCAGAATGCTCTCTCAGGATTCGGTGTACATTTCACCAAGTCAGAAATGTAATTAGCCTTTAGCCTGGGGCTAGGCTGCGTTTAGGCCGACCTCCTCCTCACAACGCCTGCATGGGCGTCACTGATACCAGACCAGGTATTCAGTCAGACTAATGCAGAGATAAATGAGTCACAGAAAGAAGAGGAAATTACTGTTTAGCTGCAGTGCAAAGTGTATTCTGTTGCAGTCGGGTTAAAGTTTGAGCCACTTGTAAATTCTGCAAACCATCACTCACCAGTCTTCTTGGATGAATCAAAAGGAAACTCAGCTATAACAAATCTGTTCTGTGCTGACCTTTACACACATCTAGTTTTGTTACTGGCGTTGTGAGGGATAGCAGAGAGCAACTGTCTGGCCCTTAAGTTAAAGCTAATACAAAGCCAAGATGGTAGTTCATTTCACACTCTGCAAAACCATGTGCGTTTTGAACAAAGATTGATCAAAGTTTTGAACAAAGATTGACTCAAGCATGGCTGGCATCACTCTGTAATGAGCCACCTACATGGACCAGACCAAATTCTCTTGACGACTTCATTTAAAGTGAAGATGATTTTACACTCCTGGCCTTTCTTGGTCAGAAAGCTCAAACCATGCATGTCTTGGACAGGTATGCACAAAACCAAATCCTAACCGTGTGTAAAATAAGGAGAGGGGTCCAACTGCAGACCTCCACTGTCAGGCCACCTCCTCTGTCAGGCCGGTCAGTTTTTTACATCCCCACAGGACGTAACGTGATGCATTCTCAGTTGTTTCGCTACTCTACACATCGCGACAGTGGTAGGTGACTGGTTAGCATTATCCAAAATATTGAGTAAAGTCAGAATGCATTGCTCTTGGTATATGTTTGCCGTCAATAGCCACCGCTGTCAATATTGTACATCTAAATCACACAAATTACAGAATGTTACACGTGTGTATATTTGTCGTTCTACATAGGTAACGTTAGGCTACCCCAACAGTGGCTAGCGTTAGCTCCTGAAGTAGCAGGATTAGCTTTTTTTCCCATTTGGATAACGTAAGCTACTCATAGACTGTATGTAGCTACAGTGTGTTCATTTTTTGTAAAGCATTTTGCAAGAGCATAGGTTTGCATTTGTCTTAACATGTTGACGACGCTCAGGTTAGTTATTTGTTTAAAAGAAGATAAAATGATATCGTTTAGACCGTTCTGTGTAGCTTTTCGTTAAAAAGTGTGCAAAGACTTTGCTGGCTGTACAAATTGATCTTAGTTGAATTGAAGTTTATGTACTACGACAGTGTTTTGTACTCTTTCCTGGAGAAAGTTTCCCCCTGTCCTGCATGATTTAATCTCTCCCTGCTTCAACATAGCTGATTGAAGCAGCTTCAGGATTCATAACGAGTTGATAGTTTGAATCTGCTGTTTTGGAGCAGTGACATATTTAAAACACACGGTTATTTAAACAGTTATCACCTAATGAAGATACTACTCCTCACCACAACCACCGTTGGCATATCCTACTTTGCGTGATTTAGATGTACAAATATTGATAGTAGTAAATATTTTGATGGAACATGCCAAGACCCATGCATTCAGACTTTTAAAAAATGTTGTGGATCATGCAAATCAGTCACTGCTGCCAGCTTCTTTTCTAACTGTGTAATCTGTGTTTATACAGTGAATAAAGTAAAAGTATTATTACAGTAGGCTATTGTCTCCATCAATTTTTAAAAAGTGGATATTTACAAAATTATTGATACAGGTATACATGTTGTATTGCATGTGTGTTCATTTTTATGGATTGTACAGTTAGATAGTCCAGCAGGGTTCTAGTTACGGTGTAAATAAGATAAACACAAACACGTTTTCCAAACGAACTATGCTGCGCACCGCATGAATGTCATTATGACATTTTGTAGTTTTTGCATCTATTTCCTGTCCTGACAAATTTTTGTTATATTTCAAGCTCTGTATAAGTCACATTCCCATAAACCCAAGTAATGTAATATGAGAAAACCCCAATTCCTTTAGTGTCCTGCTTGAAAAAATACTGTGCCGGGCTACAGACAGTATTGGCCAACTGCCAAGGTGAATCTCTACTCCCAGAAGTGGCAAGACCAGACACACCAAATGTTCTGTTGTTGCCTGCAGGGACAAGAATGAGGGCCAGGACAAATCAGGATTTGCTACAAATTTACTCATCAAGGCAGGACTGATCACTTTCCTATTTCTGATAACAATGACATTTTAGTAAAAGCAACAAAGCTATTCACCACTAAAGATGTGCTTTGCTGCTACAGTTTTTCAGAAAAAGAGACAACTGTCTGCAAACCTAGGAAGATGGATGGTTTAGCTTCTAGCAAGTGGGATACCACTAACCTTGAGCCAGGATGAAACATTGTGTGTGACAAATCATTGATAGGTCAACCATCAACTGGCCTAAAAATCACTTAGAATTACTCTAGTCAATACGCAACCCAATGCTGATGGGGCAAAACTACTGTGTTAGCCAGAGGCAAACTCCATGGCTGCCACCAGTGTTGTTATTAACCCATTTGTCATCGTTTTAGCTAGGTTGGTACATGTCTCTCTTGAATTAGTAATGCTATTTTAACAAAGCAAACCTGAAACTGGCTTTGTTTGGTCAGCAGCAAGTTGCACCAGTTATCACAAGGGCCAGGCTCATGCTAAAAGAATTCTCATGAATATTATTATAGCAGCCTAGCAAGGCTTAGACAAGGGTATATCCCAAGTCTCTTAATGGCATCCACGTTGCCCTCACTTGCGTCTTTGAACATAGGAAATGATTATATATGAACCCTTATCAAAACCGATGCTCAGGAATTATGAGCCTCACATGTGACTGAATGGAATGGATGATAAATTAAGTGTTTATTGCTAACAGACAGACTCTCAGACTCTCTGACTGTAACAGTATGCATAATAAAAGTTAATAGGGGAAATAAAAGATCATGAAAAGAAAAATCTTCCTAATGAATGACAAAAGTTGTTTGTGGTTCTTTTGTTGGTGGACGAAACGAAAGAAACAATTTAACTACGTATAGCCTACTTAACCATGGCAGAAGCACAAAAATCAAGGACAACTGAACAAATTAACTAATTCTGAACAAGTCAGCAAAATCAGACAGGTAAAACGCTCTTATTCTAAAATGCTCCATGTGGATATGCAACGTTAGCCTGCAGAGCGGAGCGGAACGGGCGCACAGAGACCTGTTCACAAAATGACAAATTAACAACACATTAACAACATAGGGCAGGTAAACGCTCCGCTGCTGAAACACTTCAGTTACCTGTGTCGGTTCAGCTGGCGCCATTATCCCACATTTTCCTCTAGTGTTGTTTGTTGCACACCCTGTGCCCACTCTGATTGGTGAGTAGCACCGTAACAGGAGGTGTATGCTTGTGATTGGCGAGCAGGTCTGTCACACATGACAACGGAATAAATCTGTAACTGCATGACTGTATAAAACGTGTCAGATGCGCTGTATAATTAACCTACATTTTAATTGCCGTCTTCACGATTAGCTAATCGTGTTCTTTCAAATCGCAGTTTCGATTGGAAAATGATTGATCGTTCAGCCCTATAATAAGGGATGGGATGTACCCAAAGTCACCCTTGCTGCCCTTGTTCCACTGGAAATCTACAGTACTGCGACAAAATAAAAACCCAGAGTGGCCTAGAAAACCATTATGAAAAATATAGCTTTAAAACTATTGATCGGACATCTTGGATGATATCTTATTATTTAGGGTGTAATGACTGTTTATTCATTAAGATGTTATGTTTGTGAAGCTTCCTCTGAGCCTGGAAAAGTGTGCTTTTGTGTGTGACATCACTTCAGTGATGCCTGTGGTAGAAGCCAGCGGGACCAGATGCTGTCACAGTGGTCCAAATCTTTTGAGTCACACTGGAGACTCTTCAAAGATTCCTCTTGGCTTTTTGACTCACCCCTACAGCCTAGGCTGGTATCTAAGCGCTAAACTGGCACGTTGTTTACATCCTCTGCCAGTAAAATAAAACCCTATAAAACAAACCCACGCCTACCTTAAGTCAGCCTTTCATTTTATAAATCACATTATGGTGGTGACTGGCCACTGCACATACACAAGCAAAACAGCTGCCAGCGCTTTTGGTGAGCAAGGATAGACTGGGAATAAAATACGCCCCTGGATCTTTGCAGACCAGCCAACGACCACAGCCATGACCTTGTGTTAAATAAACTGTATTGAAAGCAGCTGAGTTATGACCATGTGCTAAACAGTCTGATCATGACCCATGGCCATGTGATAGCTTTTTCCACCCCCAACTACTCAAGGGCCACTCAACTGTGCTAGTCTTGCAGTGTCACAGCCCCCAGTTGTTGAGATTTTTTTTCTTTCATTTGCAATGTGTTGCATCAGCCAAAATGGCTGAAACTGCCCGCCACGAAAGCTGCTACAAACTGGCCAGTTTGGCCCTGCTGGTGAGTGCTCAAAAACAGAATGCTGGCAAATGGCTTTTTTTCCGTTCTGCCAAGACTTAGGAGGACTCAAAGTGAAAGTAAGTTTAGCAACTGTGTTACAGGTGTCACTGATGTAAGCAAGGACTAAAGCTTCCTCTCCACAGCTGTGCTACTGAAAAAAAGCAAACACTTCATATGAAGGACTCTATTGCCTGCAGAGAAATTGTTTAACCACCTTCTCAAATGCCATTACACTAAAACTGTCATATTTTACTTCTTTTTCTCTTATTGTACTCCCATTTCACACACCAGATTATACACAAGGTTGCCTGGAAAGCAGAGAATGTACAGTATGCCAAAATGCTTCAGTGGACAAATGAAGACTGCTGGAAGCAAAGAGAAAAGCCTTGCTTTGAATTCCAAATTAGCACCAGTACAATGGGAGCCAGTTACCCCACCACTATTCTGCTAGTTAGCCTTGTTTTCTTCTTCCTTGTCACACTTGTAGGCTCACACTATACATATTCAGTCAACTTCTGTTGCTGCCAAATTAACCAACAAAGATTACATGTCTTTGCATTGTAATCATTTTAAATGTCATATTCATTTGGTAGGTGCTTTTGTCAAAAGAAAATTACATTTTTGCCCCACATACGTGCAAAATGGGAGCAATTTGGGATTCAGTGTCTTGCTCAAGGACTCTTCAGTGAGTGGACAGGAGAAGTTGGTGATTAAACCACCAACTCTTTGATTAACGGCCAGCCTGTTCCAACATCTGGGCCACAGCTAACCAATCATTAAATTTATATTTGTATCTTCAAAAAAAAACTCTTAGCACAGTTTTAACACAGCAACTTTAATGTTGCAGCTGGTGAAGGTGTGGAGGAGATTGTGAGTTTCCACCAGGGGATAAATCAAGTCTTAAGCTGATAATACACAGAGCAACTTTCAGAGCAATCGTGCAGGGCAACATTGCTGTCAGTGGTAGTGAGTCAAGATTACTACTGTAATCCCCTTCCCCCCCTTCCCCTACCACTCCGCCACCCGCACCGCACCGCCGCTATCCGTTCAAAACTTAGTCAGACTTGCCACTAGCAAGATTGCCCATATTGCCCAACATTGCTCAAAAAGTCGCCACATATATATATATATATATATATATATATATATATATATATATATATATATAGAATAAGAAGGTACAGAGAATTAGCTCTACACTTTGCAGTTCCTCTCAGCTTTATGGAGCATTTTTCAACTGTTTGTTTTATGATGACTTTTTATGCTTGCTAATGAGTTTGCAATTAGAACCTAAAAGGTGATAATAAATCTGTCTTGTTTTCCGCGGCCCCCAAGTGGCCAAAAAGTCAGTTAACAATGCAACATTAGCATATATCTTGTGTTTCTAGTCAGTGGCTCGCTCTACTTTAATCTCTGTTTTTGTTTCCACCAACACCTGAAAAAAATACATGTGTTTTGCTGCTAGATGCTTGACTGTATTCAGCTGCCGTTCTGTCACTGTGTCTGTTTCCTGTTTGTTGCTGGGCAGGAAGAGTACAGTGGGTTTTTACAGGAAATGGCTGCCTGCGGGAGTTGAAGAGACTCCTCATAAGCTCACTCACACTAAAGTAGGCCTAAAAATGTAAGACCAAAACAATGAACTTAAAGGAGTCTTCTGTAGAACTGCAGGGCTGGGTGATAATTCAGTGCCTTTCATATGACTATATGCTTTGTTAGATTCTTAGACAATATCAGAAGTAAGGATACATATAACCAAAGTGTCACATGATGTTTTACCACATTTATGGCTATCCTAATGTGCAAATAAACTACTGTACTGCCATGAAAATAGCATGGATGAGTGAAGATATTGATCTTTAATTATGTGAAAAGCAATAAAAGGTTTATTTGTTTACAGGCAACTGCAGCTTTGCTTCCTTAATATCATGAGGTCAACCATCTGACAGGCCTTAACAGCAACCCTTTTATTTCCTCTATTTAAGAGCTTTTTCATGCATATGGCTGCTAATTTCCTTGGTTCAAAAAGGGTGAGTGTACGCAGCCTGATGTTGGACTTGACCTCTGTTGCGCAGAGGCTTTCTAGGGCTTTCTTGGCCAAACATGCCAATTACTAGCTGCATCCCGCCCCGCCTGACAGCAGTAACATATGTCCAAAAGTATATTAGTAATATTGAGGTCTTTTTGCATTGCCTGGAGGCAGAGACCCAGGAATATCGTCAGTGTCGTTTCAAAGCGGAGCAATTATCCAAGGCCAGGCTGAACGAATCGATTCCTGGAGACTTTTTAAATGCTCCACGGCCAATTATAAAGACAGTGCATCCTCCTCTGTACTGCCTATCCGTGGTGTGAGCATGCATCGCCAACTGAACCCTGCACTATGGACCTGGAGCACTCTGTCTTTCTTTTCTTTTCATTTTTTAAAATCTTTCTCATTTTGTCTTCCTCTCCTTTGCCTATTCCACCAGTAAGATATTCCAATCATTACGGAGGAGAAACCCCCCCCCCCCCCCCCCCCCCCCCCTCCCTCTTCGGATCATACTCCACGTGATTATAACCAAGGTGGGAACCAGCTGCTGGTGAGAGAGCGAGAGAGAGAGAGAGAGAGAGAGAGAGAGAGAGGCCAAACACCAACTCGCTGTGACTCTGAACACACCGCACATACAAAGTAAACGGGAGGACCGCGCCGCTCGTGCAGGAGAGCTGCTCGTTTCACCCGTGGATACTATCACGCAGCTGCCGTCGTCTCCAAACCCTGTCCGTGGGATACTCTGGCTACATCCTCTCAGTTTTACAGTTTCCATTTGTATCACCCCCTTTTTACCTCTTAACCATCTTTCCTCCCCCCTTTCATCTTTGAGCATCCTCCTCTTCTCGCAAGTCTTCTTGCCCGCCTGGCTAACTTTTCCACCCGACTCCATCTCGCACAACCTCCTCCATCGCTCTCCAACCCTCGGCAGTCACCCCCACCCCCTCCCTCCGCCGCCGCCACCACCACCCCAGTCCTCCTCTTATTGCAGCAGCCTCCACTGGATCGGGCGGAACCCATTTGGTCAGTCTACACGGGGCACTGCTACATGGGGCGCACGGTCTCGCTCGGAAAATGGTCTGCTGTCGGTCTCTAGGCGCCCCGTTGAACCTGCCGGGATTGGAGTTGTCGGTGCGCGTCTCTTTCCCACCTCGCCTGTGCTGCCGGGGCCAGTGAGATATGGGTCTCTCTGTGGCGGCGCAGGCACCGCTCGAGGAGTCCCGACGGCTGCGCCAGTGGAGCGGGACGGCGGGAGGCTGGCTCAGGATCACCCTCGTCTCGTTCCTCGCCACTTTACCTGTGGAGCAGCTGCGCGCCTTCCCCTCCTCCCTCAGCGACTGCCAGACGCCGACCGGCTGGAACTGCTCCGGTGAGAGTCATGTTAAAGAGGGCACAGTTGCATCCCGCTTTTTGTGTTTTTATCTAGATGTGCGCCCATCGCCCAAGTTAAGCACACACGACCAGTAAACCACTAGGACTGAGCATCATTAGAGGACCGATTCAAAGTTTAGAAGAGCTCTTATAACAGACGCCTCATTCTTGTTATTGTGGGTTTGTGTGTTTATCCAGCAAGCATGCCGGGGTTTGGTGTTGGTGCTGTGGAGCACGGGCTGCGGGTGGTGAACACCGCAAAGCCCTGTGATGAGAGGATGCAGAGTTTGAGATTGCTTGATGTGCATTTAGCCTGGTTGAGTCTGGGAGCACGGCAGCGAGGCATCCGCCGCCGATCATGTCTGAATAATCACTTGGCAGGCAAGGGGTCGATGATTTCGATTCGCGTGACAAAGTGAAAACAGCAACAGAAAGGGTCATTTTAAGGAGAAATGTATCAGAGAATGATTGGGAAGATTTTCAGCAGAATAACGCGATGTGCGCCACAATAACAGTGCCAACGCTGTTTAGTTTTAGGCTACAGATACGCGCATTAAGTCGTGTAACTTGAACATTAAAGGTTCTGGTCAACTCCTGGGTGTGCTGCTCAGTTTCAGCATTGGCTTTAATCAGCCAAATTCTGGAATAGGCTAAATCTCGCCGAAAATGATGAATCTAGTTTTATTGGCTTATTTTTGGCATTCTAGTCGTTTCATCAAGTGTTACTTTAAATAGCAGTGTAGTCGTTTATTTTATAGGCCACCGAGCTGTAAACTTGCTTTTCCCCCTCTTCGGTGCCCAAAGCGATGAAAGGAGCGAACCGGGCTGCAGAGCAGAGAGCCTCGCCTCCCTTTGTAAATCAGCCGACTGAGCCGCCATATATTTCCCCTGTCGCCTGTCCAAGACTGAACCCTTAAAATAGCTCCAAGCCGATTCCACACACTCGCGGGCAATAGCAGTATTGATATTATGGCTCATAACAGCCACGCGTCAATATTGACTCATGACTGCTGTTTGCAACCTAAAACTGAGCACCAGTAGGCTATACTTTGATGACATGTTAATATAAAGAGTGGGGAAACAAGTCCACGATACATTACAAGCATCAGAGAGATTTTATGTAGTGACAGGTAGTTGGCAGTAGATTCCTGTATGATACATTTACAGTTGCAACCAACAGGGACCTCCTTTGGATATCAAGATTTTTAAAATGAATTTGATTATAACAGTAGGCTAATTAAGAAGCTTAGTTAAAACACAAACAAGACCATTGTCTATAATATTAGGTTGTTGTCATTACTTTAAGCATCTTTTGTATTTACATTCTTTAAAAATGATCTTTCATGGGATTTCAGTCATAGTCTACTTTTTTTAAAGACACCATTTCAGTCTTTAGAATTTGGAGCAAATGTCAATAGTAGTGATGAATGACCTCAGCTGTTTTAATATGTTAATTTGCCTGATTCACCCTGGTGCGGTATCGGATAGACTGTCTCAGTACCATATGCATTGCATTGTGCTGGAGGATCATTTTGTGCTGCTGTTGGTGGTGGTGAGGATTTGCTGGTAATGACAGATAATGGTACACATCCTGTCCAAATACACACTTGCCTACCACCCCGCTTCCTGACAGACTCTCATATGCATTTCGATGAAGGCTTTTATCCAACATGCCTTGAGAAGGCTTAAGTGCATATACTCAGAACAATGCACACACACACACACACACACACACAACAGTACACACACCACGTCAATTAGAATTAATAAAACAGAACAAGCGACACATGGTGCATCGTGAAAAAAGATAAACCCCTTTCAATAATAATAATAAAACACAGTAATGGCACACGACTTAATTATCCACTCCTTTCAGTATATCATGCACTTTAACAGCAACACTAATGTGTGACAGTTTTCAGTCCAGGAAGAAGAAGGCAGGCTTAAAAACAGTTCGGAGAAGATTTCAGTGTCACTTCAGTGCTAAGGCACAGATAATTATGGGCAGTAGTGTCATGAAAATGGGAATGCGGGACCAGTTTAAGCACTGCTGCCTTTGAACGAGTACTGAATGAGATTCTGTTCCACGGAATAAAATAGTGGGGGGGGGGGGAATGTCGGTTTCACAAAGATTGTCATTCTGTTTGGTTTGCATCTGTGGAAGGCTATGAACAACTGCCATTGAAGGATTCACTGAGGCAGAACACAGAATCCCAAAATGATCTTGACACTAAGTTAATCTTTGTTATATTGTGAGTGCAGCAATACACTCGGTCTCGGGATGCCTTTGGTGAACCCAGCGTGTCACTGGGATAAATGTAATGTGTAAAGCTGCACCAGGCAGGATTTGTGAAAGCACTTAATGTATGAGTCATATATCAGTGAAACTACAACAGAAAAGAGCATTTGTTCCCACTTCTTTACTCGATCTATCTTTTTCAAATTAGCCAAATACATGGGTGCTATGTTTGGATATGGGAACCTGTGATCTACACATAGGAAGTGCCAAAGTAATGTGAGCTAAGTGATGACTGAACTGTGAATTCTCTGAGTTGTTTTCATCAGATCACCAGACACCATATTGCGGGATTGATAATTAATTATTTTTCATGTTCAAATAAAACCTTAGGTAATGAGTAAAGGAGTGAGAGGCTCTTTGGTAACTATGTGACCACATCTGCGGTGTGTTATGGGGGCATTCATAGTGAATTAAAATGCATTCATAATGCTTTATGACTGCAATCATAAACATAAATAATGCTTTCTGATGCACTATTTCAAGTCATAGTCATAAAACATTATGTGACTTATAATTAATTGTAAGTGTGTTATGGGTGTTCTTGCCCAGTTATAAACACCAGGTTGACTGATCTAAATAATATCTGAAATAATGCATGCTCCGTGATGTTTCATTGTTGGTGGTAGTAAAGTGTAATGACTTTTCATGCATTTAGTGATTAGTATGTATGACGCCAAAATTCAGAGAATTACTTTAGGAATGTAACCTTAAGGAATAAAACCTCCATGATATATTCAAAGTAAGAAAACGTCAAAAGACATGTCTTTATTTTCACTATGGGATGGAAGCAATGAGTCGTGGTGTTCTAACAAGCCGTCGACAATGCGGTATGCAGTCACTGTAATAGTTAGACCCATTACAACCCCCCTTCAAACACACACACACACACGCACACCAACACACACACATTGATTTTAAAAATGTGAGTGTCTATTATTGTGATTTGGAACAGAGCATGGAGACCTGGAGATGCACTGTAGCCGCCCTGTGGTTCATTGGGTTTTGAAATAATTCAGCAATATCAAAGACACTCACGAGTATTAAATTTCCTCATATCATGAATGATGCGGCCAAGAATGCAATTTATATGAGATCTTCCAAGTCAGTACTCCCACTCAGTAACCCTCGAACGTTATTTCAAAAGCTTTGTAGTCCGATTTCATATGTGACCCCGAACATCACATCAACTAAAACAAGTTTGTTGCTCTCTCTGAATTCTGTGTGCAGGATCTCCAAAATGTATCTCGTGGCAGACAGCAGGATGATCATGTCCATAGAGCTCTGTAAGCTCTTCAGTCATCAGTCACAATGCACGATCCCCTTCTAACATGGCGCAGTATGATAGGAAGAAGCTGGTCCTTGAAACGCTTTCTGGCGATCTTGAGAATGGGTCTCCTGGGTATCTGGTATACTTCCAGTCTCCATGCTGGCTCCCACGGTTGTACTGTCAAACAGTACTTAGCTTTGTAAATGACATTTCCTTTGGTATTCAAAATATTCAAGTGTAACTTCATAGTACACAGCTATGATAAATTCTCAGTTCTGTCTGGCCAAGGTACACATTGTGAGGTCTATTATTATTTTTGTTTAAAAAACAACTACAACATGAGTACAGACAATGTAAAACATTAGTCAACCTCTAGTTTATAGCTAGTCAAGAGCATGCGTAAGAACTTATAATTCATTTAGCCACATAATGTTTTATGAATATTTATATAGTAATAACAAATGCATTATAATTCACTATGAATGTCCCCCATGACACACTATAGATGTGGTCTTCACAGAAAGAGCCCTCTGTCACATCAGACATTTTGACATGTCACAGGAAGAAAAGCACATGTGTAAATAATACAATTAATGATGGCTGAATTCCATTTAGCTGCTTCTGTCTCTGGTGACAGAATGCAGGCTTTAGTTGATAAATGTGCTGATGTTGGAAACAATGCTGAGCGATAGACAAATGAACCAAAACAGTGAGCTGAAAGATGCTAAAACACATACAGCTGAGGGGAACTGCAGAGCAGGCTGATAATTCTCTCACTACGAGCAAAGCCATTCACTAACTCGTAATAACTTGATCCATTTTAATATGAAGCTATTGAACAGTGCAGCTTTGAGGTTTTTTTAATCAAATAGCCAGATCCTAATAAATAAGCAATGTGGTGGTTGAGATCTCGTTAGGATGGTAATTTACCTACATGGGAAAGCTGGTGCTTCATTAATTAAGTTTCTACACGTGCAAATGAACGTGGAAAGCCAACTTTTCTCTAACAAATTGGAGAGGTTTTTATATTCATCCAGCGCAGTTGACTGTGTATTCAACATTTTGTGTAATTATCACAGGCAAACCATTGGTGGCATTCTGCCTGTAATATTTGGCTTGCATCACTTAAGATAAATGAGCGAAGTCTGTGTTATCTTTAATAGGTGCACTTTCAGACTTTGGCCAAAAATTCACTCATGTCTTTTTGCCATTTTATTCATCCGCATTAAAAACAAGTTGAAGCCAAAATGTTAATATTCGTGTCTCCCTAAGTACCACTTTCAGTCAGTTCAGTTCAGTTTTACAAGAATTAAAGTAGTTTTTCACCTGTGATTGCGGTAGTCTCTGAACATCTACTCACAATTTATTTACCCCATGATATACATAACATATCCTGTGGGAGAATGCCTGTGCAGGGGCCACAATGCTATTGTTAACTCTGAAAGGCCATGTGAAGCTTTGATAGTTGTAGTGACAGGAATCCGTGCAGAATATGCAAAGCCCCCTGTAAATACCATCAAGTGGAGTGAATTACCGGTAGTCTGGAGAGAATTGCCCATCTGCTTCCAAGATTTGTCAACACGCAGGTCAAAAGTACTCCTCTTGCATGCAGGTCCACACCTCTGAAAGAAAACAGCATTTGAGTACAGGGAATTATAGAACAAGGCAGTGGTAGGCAGGTCTAATCAAAAAGGGATCAAAAGTTACTAATTGGCAACTGGCTGCATTTAGGGAGTTTTTAATAGATGTTTGACTGAAAATGATTTATTTTCCCGTGTGGAAAAACACCTTTAAAGACTTGCTGTAATTACAATATGTTCTGATAACGATTAGAGCGCTTTTAATGCTTACAGTTATTGGGCCTTTTAATAACCTAACATAATGAGGGCTGAACAATAACCCTCTCCGTGACAAACATTTGAAAACCTGTTGCAAAGTTATAGAAAGAGGTCAAGAAAGGATGTCTCACCAATGTGGTTGTTCAACCTTCATTATTAATTCAGCCTACTTAATTATTGATCAGGACAATGCTTAAACCGGGGGGGGGGGGACTCCTCGGTCTTCTTAGTGTTGTGAAATTCCAGGTAGGTAGGAGGAGATGCATTTGGCTGACAAGCTCTCTCTTTTAGACAAGTAAGTGCTTCGCTTGCCATCTTAATCGTTAGCATACAAACATTACCTTTTCAATATTTGATGTTTGCCAGCTTGTTTTCGTTAATTATTCAGCTCACTGTAATCTCCTCCTGGAACGGCAGGCCAGGAGCAGGAAGTGTAAGTTTTCCAGGCCTCTGACACAGTGCAACTTGGGCTGCACACACAGCCTGTATCAACCAGGACCAATTAACATTTTGTGGAAGAGAGAGTAGTAGAGAGACTTCATTCTAAACAGTGTGCTTAAAGTAAAGCTGGGGTAGGCAATGTCCAGCTGAAAAATGTGGACCGAATGACATGACTGGACATGCTTATTACAGCCCTGCTTGTGTCAGAGCATGTGACTTATTGATTGCTGTCAGTATGTAAAGAGAACTTCAACACATAAAATAAAAATATGCTTCTGAAACAAATTGCCTACAACAGCTTGAGCAGGAGTAAAACAAACACACACACACAAAAAACAATAAGTAACACTCGTGATAAAATCATGAAGATGCACAGTTACGGCTCAAATTGTCAGGAATATCATATTAGATGCAATTGATGCCGCGGAATTCTTTATCGAATGTGCTCAGTGTTGCACGAAAATGTTTGCTCCTTCCAAGATGGAAATTGCTTTTTGTAATGTTGATGATGTTTGAACTAAGAGTCTGTTCCATTTCTAGAGTCTACTAAATGTTAAAAAAAATACTGAAGAGCTACTTTTAGGTAGAATTACAGATTTTATTTTTACTTTAGGTTTTATGGAAATTATTTATGGAATTATTTGAAAAGTGAATGTATGATTTTATAATTTTTACAAAACATTCACTCGCAAGGGCCACACTATCAACATATAAATGATTTATTGATGAAACAAAAGCATTGTGTGTGAGGCTTTGATTTGTTACTGCGTTGTGGGCAAGCTTCAGTGGGAATATGAGTGTGAGACGGGTTATTTATGGAAATGCTGGGAGTGACATGATTGAGGTGTAGTCCTGCTCCTGAAAATCTGCTGAAAAGCTCCATTAAAGCATAATCTTTTGATAGTTTTAGGTTCATGGCAAATTTTTGTGTTGGTTCACGCTGCACGAATCCCAGCCTATGAGGACAGGGAGTCCATAGGTTTCCTAACATTAAAAGAGACGGTGCTAGCTTTTGTGCCCAGTGCTACATCTGAAACATCTCATTTATCTCTCTTTCACTCTGTCTCTTACTTTTTCTCTCTCTTTCTTTCCCTTGCAGTACACACCATAAAAGCAATGTGGAGTTTTGTCTGGGCGAGACACAAGTTACTGTACCTACTGTCCTCCTACTAGAAGTTCTTATAAGACTGTGGTCTGTCACATGTGTCTGAATTCAGTGTACAAACTAGCATTCAAGAATCAGAAGGAGCTTAATGTCAAGTAGTGTTTTACACATACGAGGAATTTGCTTTGGTGATAAGATGCTACACGCAGGCAAACATATAGTCGACATAAATAAATCTAGAAATATATAAATATGGAATAAACATTGCACTAATAAAAAGAATAGAGAAAAATAATACAACTATTTGCAGAGACAACGTGGCAGATATTTACATGTGCATTATTCCGGGTTTGTGCGGAAAACTACCTTACAAATATGCTAGTGTATGTTTAAATATACAGATTATAGAGAAAATCGAGTTACTACATTACCTTCTCACATCTTAATGGACTAGGGACGCCAACCCAAAAGTTGCTCTTTAAGCCCCTGCTTCTGAATCAGGGTTTAGTATTTACTAGTTTTGAGCATCCTGCAGTATTTTGCATCATATGACTTATCAAGACTTCTTTGATATTCAGTACTTCCAAAACTTTACTTGCACCCACATACTGGTTGATTTATGTCTGTGGGCGATAATTTTTCTGCTCATTGGAAATGCTCATCTTGAAAGATATGGTAGGGATGTTGTTTAAGTGTTGGAGATCTGAGCCAAAGTGTTGGAAGGATAAAGAAAAGTGTTTTGCAGCGTTAACTGTCACTTCTCATATTTTTTTTTTTTATTACACAGGCACTCTATTTGTTTTTGTTTTTTTTAGTCAGGCACTCTGACTTTTTGCTCAGAAATGGATCCCAGGTGTTGGAGATAGAACAATAACAGTAAATGCTTTACTTTGTTAAATGGTGTGGATGTGGATGCGTTACAGCCAGAAAACACTCCGCATGTGACGAGCTGTCAGGGTTATAATCTTTTCCTGCCCAACAAGGACAATTATGTGCTGTGTTTGCATAAATGTACAATCTGAAGCAGAACATATGGACATGTGAAAACAGTGTTTTCCACTAGGTTTTTTTTCCAGGGGGTGTGGTAGACTTCGACTACGTGGTGTTGTCGTAGACACGGCGCACTGATTTTTGCCTATTTAGACTTGTCACCTTCTCCAATCCTCTTAGACATTTTTAACGCTAAAGTAACTTCCTCCTGATGGAGCTTGCACTACAGTTATGCTACATTCAGATATTGGGCGACGAGAACATGGATATGGCCCTCTAAAAATCCATTTTAATTTGTTGCCAGATTCCGTTCATTTTTCCCCAAATTCAATGTTTTCCATTTCCGTGTTTTACAATTTAAGCACATAAAGTCAGAGAACAGAGGCAGCATGTGTAGAAACCAAAACATAGTTTTTTTGTTCGTTTGAGTACTGTGGGCAAAAATGCTGATAATGCTGGGAAACTCCTGATTTTTATAAATTGCGACAACATTTTGGCAGATTCCATGATATTCCGCGTTTTACAGTTAATTGCATTTTAATTGTCAGATTATGAGATTCTGTCCATGATTTCTGCAGCTTTCAGGGGGGCGCGCCGCCCCCCCCCCAAAACACTGGTAGATATTACTATATTGAACAAAATAATCCTGTTATCAAGTTCAGTCAAACTACACTTTATTAAGCTGTTTTATACAACAATCTAAAGAAAAATCTCCCCAACAGCCTTTACTTTATGTTATGACTTATGTTCATGTCTTAATGGTTTAGAGAAATTGCTTTGTTACAACAAATCATCTTCATAGTGTTGCTGATGTTCTTCAAATGTATGCACTCAGGTTGCAGAATTCAAAACAGGTGCCTCTTAAAAGCATCCGAAAAGGCATTGTAGCAACTGCCACATTTGTTTTATGGGTAAAAAACATACATCACTAGGATGATGAAAATGTCAGGGTGATTCTGGGCCATTTATTACTATGAAAGTAACCACATTTTCAGGAATATTGCACTTCCCAAAGCCCTTAAATGACACACATGAGAAATTGCCCCTCAGGTTTTCCCAGTACTGTAAATCTATATTTGTTCCCGCTTTAAGGCAATCATTGTCATATAACTAATTGAGATTTGTGCTGAATTTCCTTTGAAGCCAAAACACAGTTGGCCCTGATGTTTGAGTGGTGATCATCTGGGACATTTATTCTATTATGTTTTATACTTGTTTCCTTCAGAGGCTCGACACCCGTAAGAAAAGCTAATACACCACTTGCGTCCTTGTAAACAGCTCACAGAAACAATCTCTTTTGTGATTCTATACAAAGTGTCTTTTTTTAATTGTATTTATACGTCTTGATTGTTGTTCATAAGATGATGAGGATGACTTCCTCCTAAATGAATACCCCTGTAGTTATTGTTTACAAGCGATTCGTGTGTTCTTCTTGCATACTGGCTTCTGCAGATGTCCAAACTGCACATCTGTTTCTTGGTAAAGAAGACAATTTAATGACATGACGAAGAGCCACATTCTTTCCTTTTCCTTTCATTTAAAAACAATCCCCGTTTTGGGGTTTTTTCCATAGCCTGCTATCCAAAATGCTGAAATATCAAACTATCAAATTAGTAACTTGGAGTGATTTCACAAAAAAAAACATTTCCCATCTTACAAAGAGTCTACCAGGTGGCGTGAAAAGGATCTGATATTTTCCAATCATTTCTATACACCTAGCCAGTAGTATGATTGTCACCATAACAATGCCTCTCTCCGGTGAGTATCCTCACCATGTCAGTTGCCTGGGTGCCAATTTTTTTTGTGTATTTCCAGATTGCCTTGGATGGCCCTCCTGAGGCTAAGGGCTTTGTTCCATCAATGCACTCCAAATGTCGAGACCTCTCATGTCACTGTTCTTGGCTGGATGATTGTACATTTGCACAGAGAGCTTGCACTTTATGGTCATTCAGGACCCTGGCAAAAAGCAGGTTAGTTTCATCATTGGACTTCTCTTCCATGCAGTATTATTGCCTGATCGGTTGTTCCATGCCAAGGAGGGCTTTTAGAAGTGGAAAGGGGCGCTGGTTATCATAGTCAGGTTGCAGAAGGTGTTGAGTCTAAGAGTCCATTAAAATAAGACATTTATGAATAGAAAATAGCACTGTAAAATATGTGGCTCATAATGTGGATGGTAAAGAGTCAAAATCTGAGGACAATTAAAATATTTATCTTCTTTTGCGGTAAAATTTTGCTGTTGAAGTTTCTAGTGGGGCAAAAGACTCGTCATAGGTTTCATTTAGAGTTTTACTAAGTGTTTTATTTGAGCACGGCATTTGTAGGGTTTTGAATCAATAGCACCTGGAACACTTCTTGAGGTTAAACATATAAAGAAATTTCAAAGGGCTCCTTTTTGATGAACTGGATGTGATTATCACTAAAACTGTAAGCAAAATAATTGTTTCTCCTGATGTAGATTTGATGCTGGCTGTTATTGGCTGTTAATTACGTTAAAACCTTGGCCAAGTATGACAGAAACAGACAGTAGAGCTACATGCTGGGTAACTGTGTAACACTGTAAGAAGACATGCTGCTGAAGTGTCCTTGAGCCTGACAGTGACGTCTTACCTGCTCCCGGAGAGCTGTTAGCATGCTGAACTTGGCATTTGTGCTCCCTGTGGAGGACGGCATGCCAAAAGAGAATATCCGTACGGGATCAGTTAAGCACTCAATTAGGAGATTTCCGTTCATACTGGAGTTGCCTGGTTAAATAAGGTTAATTAAAATAAATGTAATTATACTACTTTTAAGAGACGTTTGTACCCATCTTACCATCTGGAGCAGATGAATTTTTCTTAGGTGCCTACAGTGACAATATGTTCAAGGAACACAACTAAGGGTTAAGTGTCTTGCTCAGGGTCATAATGGTGGATGTCTCACAGTGGGAATCAAACCCCCGGTCTCCTACACCAAAGGCAAGCATCTTATCTATGCACCACCACCACCAGTGTGACTATTTACAGTGTAGACACCTAGATAAAATACTTTGCGTGCATAGCTTTATAGTTTAAACAATTTTCTGTGGGGCCACAAAGCATGAACTGAGACAAATAAAGAAACAGACCCCACATTGTTCATCTTTGAACATCAAAGATGAGTATTTTTGATGATCAGCTTCAAATTCCAATTTTACTACGCCTTCTGGACTACAGGCTCTTTTTGAATACCAGTATTTGTCTCATTAAATGCTTCATTAAACATTTTATAACTAAACTATCATGTCCAAAGGCTGCCACAAAATTTTTTTCTTAAGTTTCAGATAGTCACCCCAAGCAGTAAGCACAATAACAACAGTTATATAAGGTGTTGCATCCATATCCAGTAATAATACCAGTCGCCACAGTTCTCAGTTGTTTTGCTGCAATGGCCCTGTTGTGCTTTATTTGCAAGAATGGTTGGAAGACAGCATTGTCGTTTCTCCAGAACTTTAAATGCAAGTAATTGCTTATTAGTGCTTGTATAAAAATAACTTCATGCTTTGAAAGAAACACGTGTGCACCCTTAGTGACAGTTCTCAAGCTAAAGTGTGCATTCAGGGCAAAGGCGAGAAGAGCTTGACTGATCAGCAATGCAGCAATTCAAAGCAGCCTATCGTTGATGAATGTACTGCAGTTTCATTTAGCATATCTGAAGATTTATGCAGATACTGACATATCTGTGATAAGCTAATACAAGCGTTGCGGTATCAGTCGGGCTCCCTTAAAGAGTGTCTCTTAAAACTGATGAAGCAGTTAAATATTTTTTACAAGCTCTCCAAATACACATAGTACAAGCAAATTGAGAATCAGAAAGAAGGTCTTCATTTGGGACTATACGACATCCTAACAGGGTGTAAGCAGACCTCTTTATGTTATCATCGGGCGATTAATAATTCAATTCATCATCAAAACAACCACAAGGTTCCAAAATCTCCTCTTTAGTTGAGTTGTAGGGTTTGATTCCATAAGCCTCTGCAAAAAATAATGCTCCTATAAATGTAACTTGCTCCTCAATCCATCTATTAGATGGTTGTGGCCTGTGCAGATATCTTAAGCATCATATCATTATGAGCTTCTTCACCAGTACATTGAGAATATCTATGGAAAACTATTATAAAAAAGCATTGATTTTGCTTCTTTTAACTTGATATTAATGGGATTGTACTGTAGTGTAAGTAGGCCCCACTAGGATAAATTATAATGTTTTCTGCTTTAACCATAAAATACAATATTTCCAGCTGGACTTTGGTTGAATTTAGACCTATGGACTTTAAAATGCACAAAGCTACATGTACATGGGGTTGCTTTTTGCAAGCACACACTTCAGGTAGACTAATAGCCCCCAGCTCAGTCTACTGTCTCATGCCCATGTGACTCTTTGATTTGATTCAGGATGCTTTGTTGGAGTCATTTGAGATCCCTAACGCAGCCTGAATCGGATCATATCCCAGGTTTGCCTCTCCAGGACAACGCCCTGGGAGTCGGCCTTGTTGTACACAAACAAATATTAATATATGAACCTGAAATGATGAGTAGAGAAACATGATTAATGCAGATGCTTCCTCACAAATTATGTGTAACATATGCTATGGCCTATAAAGTCACCAGATGTCACCTCTGTTGAACAATATGGGAGATTTTGGACCGGCACATTAAACAGCGCTCTCCACCACCATCATCCAAACTAAATGAAGAAATATCTTTTGTTCATCCCTATAGTAGAGTCTAGAGACTAGTGTTTTATAAATGTATTTTATCATTTTGGCAGCTAAGGACAAGAATGTGTACTAGGATTGTCTTTTCAAAGTGCACAGTATGTGATCAAAGACTGCATCGTGCTGTGGGAGCCATGACTAATGGTAGACTCTCATTATGAACAGCCCTGAATGCGGCTCAGGTCAGAGTTGCTTGGGGGCTGAACAGAGAAACACTTAGTCACTGATCTCTCTTGTTGGCTTTGGTCCTCCAGGTTTTGATGACCGGGACACAGACCTGTTCTTGTGCGACACCAACACATGCAAGTTCGATGGGGAGTGTCTAAGAATTGGGAACATGGTGACATGCATTTGCGACTTCAAGGTAAGACCTGTGATGTTTCTGTTCCTGATCTGTTTTATTTTTTTTATTTGGTTTTAATTGATTGTTCACTAAATCCTCTAAAATGTTTAGCAACCATAACTAGCAACAGCATGTCAAGCTTTGGATGTTGAAGTGGTGTGCATGGAGCTGTAGTAAGAACAATACATTTAGAGAGATATGGGTGGTGTCTTTTTTTAAAGCAAACGCAGAAGGAATGGATTAAACAGGGTTTTTAAACAACATAACATAACATTTGATGCAGCTGTTAGCATGGCTCAATAGCTTACTACCTAAAGTAGTGACCTAATATTTTTTTCCAAGGCCATTTCATTAACCAAGTGCATTAGTTTGTAGGGTTGCCGGTTACAGGGAAAAAAGCCCTGTTCATGACTTGCACATCCACTGAGCAGTATTTTCCCACTCTGTGGAACCCGGCCTTGGATGCTGTCAGAGTGTAGGCTAACATTAGCAGCTTTGTTTTATGCTTTATTGGATTTGGGGGCATTTACAATCCAGCATTTTTAAAAACTCTGATGAAGGCGCACCTGCACTACTCTCAGGTCAGGGCTTAGTCCTTGTGAATCAGTTGAAGTGTGTTTACCGTGCTCTCTTTGTCTTTACAAACATGTGAACCAAAGACAGCAACCAATTAATGGAGCTAACGTAACCTTAATTATGAAGCTAGCTGCAGCTTATAAAAATCTGCCAGTTGTAATTTGTAAGTTGTAAAATTGATGGTTGCTGGCTTGAAATGAGAATGCTGCTTTTGCTGGCCTGAAAACTTGGACTGTTTCTAAAATTCCTGAGAGCAAGGCTTAGCGAATGATCAGTTGAAGGGAGCTGACAAGTGTTGTGGGTTGCAACAGTATTTAGCTGTACAAGATCTTGTCAAGAAATTCAATAATCTTCATCCCAGTATGCAGTAGAAATGGGTGTATGGTCGCATAGTACATCAACAACAGAGAGGAGGCATGAAAGACAGGAAGCTTAGATAAGCACGTCCTGTGTTTGAGGGTTTGAACTGTGAACAGTCGATGGGTAGAATTCTATGATCTGTGTCTAGTTTTAGTTATTTTGATTTTAACAGAGAGACATCTTAATGAGAACATATGTTGTTGTGTCTACTTGAAACTGTAAAATGATTCAGAAGTGTAGTGCTCATAGTGTGATTCACAGAACTTGAAGCTGTGCTCTTGAAGATAAAAAAATAGAGCTAGAAAACTCACCAAGGCACAGCATATGCTAATGAAAACATATGTTATTGGAATTTAAAGTGAGACAGTGTTTGAGATTTATATATAATCAACTAGATCGAAGTCCATTGTCTTGATTGGACAGTATTAGCCCCAAAGGGATGTGGTTGCATATCATGAGCCCAGTTTATGGCTCCTTGTGAAACCCCGTGTCACTATCCTGGACCGCTGTACGCTCTCCACGTTCATAAACAAGACTGCCACTGATGAGACCTAAGTCTGAAAGGCCCTCGTTAATGGCATAAATCTGGGAAATTATGCTGGTCTTGATAATGACTCATACTTAACTTTACGACCAGACCTATAATAAAAATGGAGCAAACCAGTCAGCTGAGTATTGATTTTGGTATAACATTTGCAAGCTTTGCCGACTAATATGCTATGCAGAGGCCTAGATAAATGAAGCCACTGAGATCTGAACACGTAGCATGTGTTCTCATCCGTCGCTTTTATCAGCACGTCATCATCCAAGCCAGGCACTAGGCAGGCTGACACTCCATTGGTCACCAGCTTTTATCTCAATTTCGTACTTCCCTTGGAGCAAACGTTAACAGAGGCCTGTAGATAAATGACATTACAGCTCCATTCCTCTTCAGGAGATCTCACACTGATACTGCTTTCACTGTGCGCTGAGGCGCTCTCTATGCTTTCAGAAAGGAGCACAATTTCTGGCTTTATACCATTGATCTGAGGTCAACTCAACTATGCGTCTTCTGTTTGTTTGCGTGGAAGGTTCCTGATGTCAATGTCTTTATTTCATCAGTCAACGTAAAGATGACCTTCCTAGCCTTGCAACTGTTGCCATCCCCTGAAATAATCAGTCACTCCCAATCAGGATCAAATAAATAGGTCCAAGATTTTTCTCTCGTTGGCAGTTCGTTCAGGACTGTCGGAGAAAACATATCAATTCTCATCTTGGATGGATTTTCTTTGTTCTAACAGAATCTGTGGATGCGTGTGCACGCACTCTCAAACACACACACACAGACACACACAAAAACCCAAAGAAGAGACATGCAAGGGGCTCTGTGAAGAGGAAATGAGTTTGGTGTGGTGGAATCAATGGACACTATTCATTGCCAAGATGCATTAGATTCACCTCACACTGACTGAAAGAGCCAAGACTTTCACTCACTAAGCGGAGTCAAACTGCCACAAAGCAACATGCTCTCTTGTACCTGAAAATGAGTTGCTTTTGTCAGCTAACACCGTACCCTGACTAATAACATAACATTTCTTTGTAATTCATCTTGCAATAGCTGCTGGGAAAAGCTGCTGTTGCCAGTTTGGTTTTGTTAATGGCAGGTCACAGTGCTGATTCCCAAAGGGGTCGTCCGTTCTAAAAATATGTGCGCTCATGGCGCCATGAAACACTTCAACTAAAACTGTCCACCAAAGGGTATATGGCACATTTCATTGCTTTCTGTAATGGGGTTTGGGAGTCACTGGAATTGTTTCTCATAACACACAAACTGTATATACAGCTCTGATATTCTGCTGTCTTTTGTACAGTGTTTGGTACAGAAGACCTGGTATAGATGAATGCAGTTTAAATACAGGAAATGCAGTAAAGTATTCGAGTTTTTTGTTATCGTTATTTTTGTCAACATTTTTTTTTAAAGGCGAACGCTGCTCATTAGTGCAACAGGTCATTTCAAAACATGTGTTACACAATACAAGCAGTTGCCCCTGAAGTTAATAGTTGTTGTTTATTTAACCTTTGTTTATGCATGTACTTGAATTAATTAGTCTTTCAACAGTAAGTTAAAAGGGCCAACATTTATTAAGAAACATTTATGAAAATGCATTGCATGAGCTTGGAGGAAGAATTATTGGCCAAATACTCAACTAAAGCGTCTAATAAAATGTGTGCGAGCACATCTTGCTGCAGGCGTGGGTCAAAAAGTACTTTGTCTTCCAGGTAGGATGGATTTGGTACATGTCTCAAGTACAAGAGAGTTTAGCCAGTCACTCCAATTTGTTTTTCTGTGGTTGGCACCAGTAATCTCACACCAGCTGAAATGTCCTGATGTAGTTCGCCTGATTAATGTCGCAACGACGTGTGGTTCACAGTCAGGACATAGAAAAGGGGACACGAGGGGCATAGCCTGTAGCCTGGTAAGATATCTTTAAGTTTGACCCCAGAATGACGCTGTCTTGTTTGGAGGGTTTTGCAGAATAAACAAGACAGATACACCCACTTTTAAGTAGATTATGTTTCTGCCATTTTAGGGCTCTGACTGGCTCATGGTGATGTTGCTTGATTACTCAGCCCTGTTTCTGGCTACAGGCATGTAGGGAGGATGTTTACTGTGGAGTAGTAGAGGGCATCCAGCTTGTTAGGGATTTTCTAGGTACAGCTTATTTCATAACACCAAATTGAATAACGGTGATGATTCATTTGGGCCAGTGAAAATATAAATTTGTGTTTCGAATTGTTATTCTGCAGACACAATTGTCTTTGTCAATGTTGACATGTTTGTAATATGGAGTCAGGCACATGAACCCAAGTGCACATACAGCATGTAGTTCTCCAAATGACTACTGCAAATAATTCACAATTGCTCAGGTAAATTCGATTATTCCACAAATAAATATTCAATGTAATGCAAAAAGCAATGACTGTTGTCACTGCAGGCTTCGAGAATGAGGTTTCATCCACATTCAAAATGTTTTACACAAAATATCTACCACAATCAGAGAGTGCAGGCAATTGTTAAATGGTTTTAAAATGTAAATGAAAAGGCAGTAAAATCAACATAACTCACATAAATGTATCTCTTCCGTCTGGCCATTTTGAAAACACAACAGTTGTAAAGATTCCACTTAATGTTTATTCAGATAGTGTCTCTCTGTGTGTAAATAAATGGAAATTGCTGTCACAAAAATTTATTGTAAGTTTAACTCACCAATATTTCATAGATCCAACATGTTCGCATTGGCACAGAAACAGAAATGCAAACTGAAAACATTCTTTAGATGGGCCCAAACCATGGGCAACTGCACTTTTACATCTGAGACTATCCTCACCAGAAAAAAAACAACAGCTCTGGTTGTTCTTTCAAATACTCAACACAACCTGTTGTTTTTCTGCTAACAAGAATGACCTCTTGTCTGCATGCAAATGATGTATGTTGTCTCTAAAGCCTAGTTCACACCACACAAATTTTAGCCCGATTTGCCGCTCGGCAGTCGTTATGTGTGAACTACTCAATGATGCATCAAAATGGCTCCCCGACACATTTCTGCCACATCGCAGACGCCTGCCAGATCTCTAGCATGCCAAATATCTGGAGGAGTCAGCCGACTCGACATCCACATCCAGCCAATGAGAGCAGGCAGCTACTTTTTCACTGCAAAACACTTTTTACTCACCTCCAGCTCTCTCTGTAGCTCAGACGATCCCTGCTACCTGTGTGTGCTTTGATTCTTTGTCTTTATGATTGGTATCTTTATAATAACAACCAACAGCTGTGTCACGTGTGTGTGAGACCAGCGTTGGGTGACACAGTCCTTGTCTGCTCGCGTCGTGTGTGACCTCCTGTCACTGATCGGTCATGTAGTGCGAACGCCACAGCAACTTCAAGACTCCCGTCACAAGACGGCAAGTTGTGTAGTCTGAATAGCACGGCCATCGGCTGACGCTGAAAGTCGTGCAGTCTGCACAAGGCACAAGCAGCAAAGACGGAAGTAGTGTAATGTTCTGCTGCAAAACATCTTAGGGAGGATGTTTGTGCGGGTGGTCTGGCTTTGTCATGGCAGGCTGACGGACGTTCGCCCTTCTACCAACTGTCAACGCTGGTGTCTTTTGACTATGATCTGTCCATAACTTTAACCAAGTACTTTAAGTTAACTAAACCTAGCTCATCTATAACCATAGAGGTGACAGTTTGTCAATATACACAAAGCCTGATTGATAACCATGATGTGCATGAACATAAATGGTGAGATTATGAATCATGGATTAATTTGGTACCAGTCTGATAAACATGCCAACATGTGAATATGTACGATGTATAAGTACCAGTACCTATTATTATCCACATTAAGTACTGATTGTGCCCATGGATGTAGACAGTAGACTGGACAGTAGATACCGTTCTGATTATTATACATTAAAGGGATAGTTTGGGATTTTTTAAGTGGTACTGTATGAGGTACTTATCCATAGTAAGTGTATTACCTGCAGTAGATTGGCGGTCGGCACAAACCCCGTTTGGAGAAGCAGAGAGTTGTACCGACCCGGAAGCTAAGCACTATACTGCTGTGTACAGGGGTTAGCAGCAAAATTATTTTAGCCATCTATAGAAGGCCGACCGAAATAAATCAGTATCAGTTCAAGTGTACTTACGCTGTATTTGAAATATTTTCTGCAGCTGACCTTGCCGTCAGGCAGCCATTTCCTTTACACAGTGCACAGCTAAGTTGCGCTTTTGCGTGGGAGAGTTCTGCTGTTGAGAAAAGCTTTTTTATGTTATGTGTTTTAAGTATATATATATATATATATCATCTGATTTTTTTAACTCCCTAATATCAGTATCAGTACTGGCCTAAAACCCTGTATGGATCTGGTTATAGTCTGCATACGTGTTAACACATGTTCAAATGGTCTGCACAGCCATACATGTTTGGCTGCTCACAGACTTCCACACAGGTACCTCATGGACATGGACAGATGAGTAAATTTACTTGGACTGGAACGGGTATCACTTCACCTTATATGACATTCGTTCACACTTTAGTGGCTTATAGTCATTCCTCTATGTGGCGATACCATCCTCTGACATCCTAATACACATTCGACATCATAATGTGCATTCAGTCAGCATAGCATAGTTACTGGCTTTATATAAAATAACTTAGAGTAATGTTGGCAGCACATTTGTTCTTCAATATGCTCCCTGCTGGTTGTTTGATGTGGCTACTATTCGCTGTAATGCCTGACCTCAAATTGCTCTCCTGCCTTTCACTGCCGGAAGCCGCCTAATGTTTGGGTTGTGATGGCTTGACTGCTGAAGCTCGCAGCACTTCAAAGAGGGATGAGAGCTAATGTGGGTTCATATGATGTTGATGGGAGAGTGTGGAAGGGCACCACGTCCTTCATATTGCACTAAACAAGGACCTGTGAAAATGCTCTGGTTACACACCTTTCAAAAACACACACACAGCCCACAAATGCTAGTAACTGCTGGAACGCGACTGACCCGCCCTCTCCACCTTCCTACACACAAACATCTTCACTTCCACACTCATATGGACTTCTGTGATAGAATGTAAAATAATGAAATGCCTGCGATTACACAGAGACACACACGTTCACACAGGCCCAGGTGGTACTGACACCAGCTTCTGATGCAGACCCCATTCCATATATTTGCATTCATTTGTAATCCTTTTATCCAGGGCCATGTGAACGGACTGGGACTGAGATTTTGAATAATGGTGAATTTATTTCCTGATGCAGGGAAGCTGTAACAGCAGGCAAAGATGCTGATAAACATTCAGCTCTGACTAAGGTGACAGAACATAAAATGCCAACCTGATCGCGGTGTCACCTTTTTTGTTTTTTTTTTTACAACTCTGAACGCACCTTGGTTTTCACACTGTGCAAAAACAGTCACAACAACTCACAGTGAGTGGTAATAAGATCGTTACAGAGGGCCTTTCGCTAAGTCACAGCTAAAGACTAAAGGTTGATTTGTCCATGGCTGTTGTTGTTTATTGGATTTTAAGCATCTTACAAAAAAGCACTCCACACACATCCATCTTAAATCTTTTGATGCGTGTCAGCCCTCCTTAATGAGGGGGTTTCCTTACGCTGTGCTACTTCAAACTGTAATGAGGAAATTTTAGATAATCCTTTAAAAAGTTTTGTTGTTAAATTGGTGATGGTGTTGACTGGTAAATAGGGTTAGATTTAGGTTAGGGTAAAGGGTCAAAGTCAATTCAATGCCTCCTTGTTCCTGCTAAGCAAATTGATGTATCCCTCTTTTACAATAAGATAAGCCCCGGATTGTTTCATCAATATTTTGCATAGCTTAATCCTCTTTACTCAATTTCTTTCAACCCTGCATCTCCTACTGTCTCCACGCTGGCTGCCTTTTCTTCCATCCTCTCGTCTGTCTTTTTTTCAATCACTTGTCTCATGTATGTGGTCCTCTTGCTACTGTAGTGTCTCAGTGCTTACATGTTTTACTGTTTACCCCCAGTGGTTTCTTTTCTTGATTTTATCTGCAATACAATGGGGATGAATGGAATTTTGTAGTTTTAAGCATTCTGTTCTTCTTCCAAGTGCTTGAAACTACTTTATACAGACAAAAACATCTCTCTTTGAAGGTCTTTGAGTTATCTTGAGTAGTTTCTGTAGAGGCGACTGCGTTTTTAAAGTGTCATTTTTCAACGCTTTGAGGACAAGTGAAATTCCATTCTCCTCCGTTACAGTCTATTAGAGTGGCAGCAGCCAAAATGATCTGCACGGCCAAACACCACCTGTGAGAAGGTAGATTGCTTTTTTTTTAGTAATTGGGGCCAGTAAATTGTTCAGGTTCTTGCATCTCTCCTGTCAGGGGTCTCTGTGGTGAGACACAACCACCTCTTGTCTTTGCATGATAAATATACCAATTAAAATCAGCAAGACGAGTCAGCGCAGGAGGCAAGTTTCTGAGTCACAGATTTGTGGTCTGAAAATGGGAGAGCATGCCGCTAAAACAAAGCAAGTGGTGATGAAGGTGATTAAGTATGTGACACATGCTGGTCTGTGTCATGGAGTGAGCTCTTGACATAATTATGTTTGTGTAACATGTGCTGTTATGTACTATTGATGTATCGTTAATTTTCTTTCTGACAGGAATACACTAATTTTGTGAAGAAATTTTAAAGAAATTACAGCATGTATAAGAGGTCGTTCTCTCCTCCATGGCTCTGTATGCCGCTGATGGCGCCACTATCGCTACCCTGTGCTTTAATGTTGCATTTCTCGTTTAATTTTGGGCTGCAACTAGCAGTTTTTTTATTAGCTATTTATCTGCAGATTAATTAAACACAGTAAAACAAAAATTCAGGAGGCCACCCTAATTATCTCACATTGACGGAATTTCTGGATTTTGAAATATCTTATATATTATCTATCTATCTATCTTTTGTTGTTGTTGTTATTTATCGCGTTTTGAGATGTGGTTGCGCTCTCTGAGTTGCTGCATATTCTGTGATGTAGTGTTTTTTTTTTTTTTGTGATTGGCTGATTTGTTTTGACATTTATAATTTGTTAAAGTGTTTTGCACCTCATGTCTGCAGTGCCCAGTACAATATGACATTAGGTTTTGATTATGTGATAATCTAATCGCAATTTGATTTTTTCTCCAGTTAGAATTAGATTGAAACACCAACATGTGGGTAAATGTGCTCAAGCGAGGCTTCTCTAGCTGCTCTAGCTGATTTATCAATGACAAAATAAATTTCTACCACGTTCGGGCTTGGAGTTGCCTGGTACATTGAGACGACTTAGTCAAGGCGGAGAAGGGAGACACGGAACTTAGGGAGGAACTGTGTCGGGCGCCTGAAAAACGGAGCATCTGTGTCAGCTCCTCTGTGCCTCTGGCTGGCCTGTCAGACACTATTACAGAGGAGCCTGTCTCCTGTGACTCTGGGGAGACTCTGTAGGGACTGGTGGGCTAGGTCCTAATCAAGAGAAGACTGCCAAGCGGTTAAAGAGCAGAAGCACAAGCCAGCCACCTCCCAGTCTCCCTCTATCTCTCTCCATCTTCCCGTTGTCACAGTAACTCTTCCATTACTCTCTGTCGGCCTCTTTCGCTCCCTCACTTGTCCGAATAGCTCGCCCTCCCTTGTTTCTGTCCTCTGCTAGTCTCTCATTGTCTTTCCTTCCATTGTAAGGACCCGACCAGTGTTCGTAAACAGGGAAAGGCATCACGGGAGAATAGTTTGTCACTTACCCAGACAACGCTTGACACCCCTCTGTCCAGCAGGTCTGCAGAATACAGCACAGTGTCAGGCACAGAACAGATTTGTCACTCTGACAGCAATCCTTAGGGATCCATTGTTGGTTTGTTGGGTTTTTCTCCTGTTCACCTTCTCTGACATCGACTGCTTCTAGGTGTCTGTGGTAGGGGGGCATGGCTTTGCTAAAGCTTTTCTAAAACAAAATAAAATCTTTGCTGGGACTGTGGAACACAGCATATGGCTGCAAACCTTTTCCGGTTGGTACAAGCTCCAGTATAAATCAAGACCAGTCGCTCTGGGAAACAATGATTGATGTGATTTATATAACTGATTTATTTTATTGACCCAACTCTGGCTCTGACCATCAACTCAGACACACCAACCACGCCACTCCTTATCTTCCTTAGTGAGTCATCGTTAGGGTTTTGGTTGTCTTTTGTTCCAACATGAAAGAAGGTCAGTCCCCCAGCATGAGGCTAATAATCTGACAAATACCTGTGTCAGACTAACACAGTGAGCTAGGATAAACCAGGATGATCTAAGTGGGCTTAACACGTGTTATCCTATTTTGGTTTTGTGACCCTTCTCCCAAACAACCCTGACTCATATTTTGATATAAAGGGATGAATGTTTCTGTCAGAGATAATTTTGCTTCTTGAACACTTGACTACAGTGTCTTGTTTCAAAATGGCAGTTATGTACTAGTGGGAATGATCATTTTTACATCACTAATCTCATTGCCATTGAAAAACAGATTGCAATGAATTATGTTGTGAGTTTTGCAAGGATCTGTACCAAACAAATGTGTTTCTAGAAGTCTCTAGAATATGATGTGTAGGCCAGGACATATCTGCAGCATGACAATATTTAATTTAAAATGGTATTTTGATACACATATCACCTGTAATAAATATTGCGCCTCCTGCGATTGGAAAATTGCAGTAGGCCACATTGAGATTTCGATAAAATTTCGATTAATTGTTCAGCCGAGAGGCGAGATCTAAGCAGTTTACATGATCAGTCTGCAGCAATAACAGATTAATCATGAAAGCTAATAACCTACAGAATTTTTTCCTTGATCAATAGCTTTATTTTGCAACACAACAGATTAATTTATCAACATAGGTTACATTATCTTAATCATAAACTATAAAGAAATAATGCTGTCACTCCAGCTATCCCTATTTATGGTTCAAAAAATGGCCAAACACATTTAGAAACAAACATAATGGTTTTGCAAAAGCTGAAAGCTTTAAGACGTAATTAAACTTGACTAAGCCCAACCCATTCTTGTATCAAGGGGAAGGGCTGTATGCTAAGTTGGTAGGGTGTGTTGGCCTCTAAGGTTTCAAAGAATGCGGTCTACAGCCTGAAATGTGTGTTAACTCCTGCCATGTACTGTAACCACTAAGCCAATACGGGGTCAGTGGTTCAGTCACTTGTTCACTTATGCTGTGTTATCGTGCAAGACGTTGAAACCCAAATTGCTCCTGATGTGTGTGTGTACGGGGGGGATAGTGTAAGTAAATGCAACATGAATTGTAAACTGTCATTTTCATCTACTAGAAAAATAAAATGGTATGCCTTGTTCTTTTCTTTGGCGGTGCTAGACCAATTTTATTGAGGAGGCCAGGCTGGGGCCAGTTGTTTTGTCAGCCGGGCCCATTCAGTCCGGGGCAAAAGAGACAAAGACAATGTTCAAGCTTTCTAAGTGTCTTGTTTAGTAAACAATGTAATGTTTTTGTATGTTTCAGTAACTTACAGTTATTTGTTTTAGTAACAGGATCTTTTCAGTAACTTAGTTATAGTTTTATTAAATTACAATATTTAAAAAAAACATTCCTGTTAACTTTAGCTTAAGTTACTGTGCATTATTTGGAGCAACGCTTCTTTGTAAGGCTTAATGAACAGTATAAGCTCTAGTGTTCTAGACATTCTCTGGATCCCAGTTTGTATTCTTGATCCAACTATAACTTTTACTAGGAAACAAAAAACGTCTCCATATTCACACCTGTTTTTAGTCCTGATGGGAAATATACCTAAAACAAAATACTTGATAGTGGGCCATCTTCCTCGCATTATAAAGGGGGGATACGTTTTAATGGCAGGTTGAAAATGCAGTATGAAATTATTTGTATCCCACTATAACCTTTGCTAGGAAAATAGAAACTTCCCCATATTTACCCCTGTTATTAGTCATGAGGTGAAGTATACACAAAATTAAATACTTGATGGTAGGCCAACATCTGTGCATTATCAATGGGGATATATATTTTGGCAGACTGCATGTCCAGCCTGGTAGAACAGTAGGCTACTGTTAAGACTTTTTGTTACGATAATAATTCACCCTTTAAGGAGGGGAACTCAGAACAATTTCCAGCAACATCCAAAGGCTATCCTTGCAATGGAAATGTGGATTACAAGGACAAAATATTGTCTACAATGCTGCATTCAGTTTACTGTACATTTCCAGTCCAGTAGATGTAACGTTGGGGTGATCAATGTGTGAAACTGATTACAGTGACCTTGATTTTACAGTATCTATGACGTTGAAGGAGCAGCTTACACGAAAAATTGCTTCCAAAAATCTTGCTTCCAAACACTAACATGGATGACTAAGTGATCAACTACATGGTCAGTTATAACATCGTCAGACTATCGCAAAATAAAAGTTTGCTTTACGAGGGAACCTATATGCTCGTTTTGTTTATAGACATTCTAAATTCTGTGCAAAGTTCAATGAGAAGTAACTTTAGCCTATAAAAGCGTTCTTATAATCCGTGTGCTACAAAATCCACATGTTATATTTTCATTTACTTTCGTGAAGTTGAAAGTCCGCCTTCACCGTTGAGTGAACGCGCGCTGCCGCGGCAGGGGGAACGCTTTCATTATCACGGATAACTATCTTGGCACGACACCGGACAGTGGCGGTGTAACGTCCTAAAGATCTGAATAGTAACACATTTATTCCACCTTTCACATCAGCGCCATATCGTCGCAAGGAAAATATATAACTATGATTTGTAGACTTTTCATTCATCAACTGTTGGCTCCCCCCAAAACTGCCACAGCTTGTGACAAAAGACTGAATTCTCACTGGTTTTAACAGTATTTATGAATATGGACATAACTGCATGTGATATGTAAAATGTGTACATATGAGGGTAATAAGGTAAAGAACAAGTAGCCACCGTGAACTGGTTGGGTAAGGACGTGTAGGCTGACTATCGGCAGCTGAAAACATATATGTACATTGTGCGTTGATAGTTAATATAATTTATGAAAAGTGACGTAGACTCAGAGAAATAGAAAAAGAGAAATTAAAACTGTAGCTTAAAATGATTTGTTATGTCTTTGCTCTCACTAGAGCCGAAAAAGCAGCAGGAATGTTGTAATTCTGTGGTTAGCAGGTTAGCAAAAACAGTTGAATGGAATGTAAATGCCTTTCTAGTCTTTGCGACCACTCAAAACGTTTTTACGTTTTTACACTACATCTGCATTCACCATTCACAAACATTCATACACTGAGCCTAGGTGCTCAAACAGAAACTAACATTCACACACATTCATACACTGTTGGAACAGCCACCACGGGCGATTCGGGGTGCGCCCAAGGACACTTTGACATGCAGCCTGAAGGAGCCGGGGATTGAACCGCCCATCTTCCAATTAACGGGCAAGAAAATGTAGAAAATAAAAACTGTAAAAAATGAAAAATCACAAAAATGTTTTTGCACCTGGCTGAGGAGACAAAGTTGGAAGGAAACCTGGCTACAGTGAGCCACGCTAAGGACCAGCTGTGACAGTAGTCTCATGAATGGCTCAAACACATTGCATTTAACATCAAACACCATATTTGTGTGTTAAAAGAAACAGTCTCCCTACTTTCCAAGCTCCCTTACTACCACCACCTCAGCACCAGGCCATGTCACAAATGCTTCACCAGACGTCAATCACATGACGACAGGGCTAGCTGATGGGAAGAAAGAGTCCGCAGCGGAGACGCAGAGGAATCTTGGACGAGAGCGTCTGTCTCTTGTCATGAGCCACAGGTGCTCTCTGCCACCACCACGAGCACTGAGGGGTCTCTGTCAGAGTTGATAAAGCTGCAGCTCTGATAAGTGCGAGAAGGCATAAGTAAAGATTGTGCCTCGGGGTCTCAGCAACTAAAGACAAGTCTTGTGGAAAGCAAATGCGGTGCTTAGTAAGGGCAGAGCGAGCAGACAGAGGGTTTCATCAGAAGTAGAACGTGCTGGGCGGTGCCGTCTGCATCCTCTGAGGCTAGCCCTAGTTTCGTGGAGATGTTTATTATTGATAGAGGTGGATGATAGCCTTGGGATGAATTGCATAATCTAGAGCCGCCTCTAATGGATACAGGAAATGGATCAGGCTATCAGTCAGGTCTCTGTGGATGAAGGATGTGTCTGTGTTTGTATGTTTCTCTCTATGTGTGTGCATGCATGTGTGCGTGTGTTTTCGTGGATCTGATTACCAAAACTGAAATGCATCTTTTAAGTACGCAAGACGGGCAATTTGTTACATTTCTACGAGGTATAACTCGTCACAGTCCTTACAAAAAAAAGTCTAAAACAAGCAAACTTTTGTCAGCTGTGTAGTGCAGCCAAGTTACTGATCTGTTATTATTCTCCCTATCTATATATTCTATGTTTCATAGTATACGTGTGTGTCTGTCTCCACTTTTTGTCTCTACATCTCTGACCTCCTGTTGCTGATTTGATTATCTGCGTACGCTCTTGTCTTGGTAAATCAGAGATTGTGAACACAGACTGTACACAGTGTATTAGACTTTGATAGGCACTTAAACTCACTCTTACTGTCCACGCAAAGTCCAGGTGTCCTTTTCCACCTTTTGAAAAGATGGAACAAATGGAAGAGCTTTGAGCTTTTATGTAGCATTTTGTATGCAGCTCACCTCTCCCCTGATGTGTCTACATCATCTAATGTGTTGCACTCTGGATATCTCAGCTAGGCTTTTTACTGTGCTACTGTACCGCAGGCTCCCGAAGCACATGGATCTTAATTGTACGAAGGAAACGTTTCTTGTGAACTTGTCAGAAACATAATTATTATTGAAACAGGTTTGGTCATTTTAGTCTAACTGAAGAATTTTATGAGTCCTAGGGTTAGCCACATAATACTATGCAATTGCTCCCTACAATTTTAAATTGTAAGCTATGTATGCTTATGTGGCCCTACTATAATGAGTCTAAAAAGACAATTAACCAGACATAGGCCTAGTTTATTATGGGGGTTGTGGGAGAAAGATTTCACAGGCAAACTAGTTAGATGGCTGAAGGTAGCCTGGCTGCAGAACCCCGAATCAACCCCACATCTCACATTTGTACATTATCCATTTAAAGAATATGGCAGTTCTGTCTGATCACCAGGCTGGGCTGATTGATAATCTCTTACAGACTCTGGAAGAGTTTGCGACAGGTGGAAGAGGTCTTTCTCTACTTCTTTAAGTGTACTTCTTTAGGTGTATTTCGTTGACGCATGGTGTCAGATTCGCTCTCAGTTCCATATGTCTCTTTGTCCCCCCTCAGATGGTTTTGGAGACACTCAGACATTTCAAAGGAAGGATTTGAAGGCCATGTAATACATTTTTGCATAGCACCTAAGCTCACAGCTGGGATCAGTGGATTCCATCCTCTTGAAACAGTTTTCTGTGCTCTGAGAAAATGTCAAAGTTGTCATTGAAATTCATTCTATATGCCACACATGCTGATGAAGGGATAGCAGTGTAGTGAAGCATTTCATACCCCTGTTTTATGTTGGGGTAGTGCCTGAGATGCTTGCACAGAAAGGTTCCCAAGAGTGTCCTTCAGCTGAAGGAAATCCCTTTTCAGCAGTTCTGAGCCTGACTGTATTTAGGAGGATACTCAACAGGCCCACATGTACAATCATCCTCTTGAGATATGAGCATTCGAGTAAAAGTTGTTGACTTGGCTTTGTTATCCTATTTACAGTTGTCTCATGTTGACTATTGGTTTGTTTTTTGTTGGCTTTATGCATGCTTAATTGTTGTCTCCCACTGTTAAATTGTCAATGTCAGTGCACTGATTTATGCGTGAGCTCGGCAGTGTTCCTGGGGCTAACGTTAGCAGGGTTAGCATTAGTTGGCCTGCACTGCTGTATAGGCTCCTATACTGTAGCCTCGTCCACCTAACCCTGCCTGTGTTTGCATGTTGACTGAAGCTTTGGTAAAATTAAGGGCTCTCTCAAACAGGTTAGGGGTTATTGAACTTCAACCTGAGTAGTACTTGATTTTTTAAAGCTGATACTGATATTGATATTGTTCTAAACATTTAAAAATCAAATCTCTTATATTTGGTTGTTAGAGAATTTGAATGTACTAAGCAGGACATTTTAAAGTTTAAAGTTTAAATAAACCAGATGATCTATTTCTATACAGTGAACGCCTATATATCAATATCAGGGCAGTGTTATATAGTATACTTCACTGGAAATAAAAATTGTTTCAATACCACTATGTACTACAAACAGCAGAAATATAAATAAATTAAATAAATAAATAAAATTTAGGATAAGAAAACTATGCTTCACATATATGAAATATAACTATAATGAGCATTAAATGAAGTAGTTTGTGGTGTGGGTAAACCTGTATGATAACTTCTCATGTATTGTTCTTGATAAATCCAGTCGATAATATCAGCCGAGCCTTAAAAACAGCAAGCCTGCTTCGGTGCCGACTTACCGAAACCAGTCGCAAGTGTCCCTTAAAATAATACGCACATGTCAGAGAAATAGGGAAGCCTCATATAAATTGAAATTCTGTATTGTTGTTTTGTGAAAGAGTTTTGGTAATGCATACAAACCTTTGTTCCTAAGTTGTGTTGTCATTGTGGTTCTGGATGTAAATTATATAACTCCTAAATTAACCTAATAGCTGAGGCGATAAGGCGTTGACCATTATCCGTGGTGACACTGTGGTTCCTATTTATGTTGGAGTTCTACTGTTTATTTATACCCAGCCCATTCATACAGATTGCCTACCAGCTGTGAGTGTGACCTCGCATGGAGTAAGAGTAGTGAGGTGACTACAGTTGGGAGGTACTGTTAACCAGGTGCTTGTTTTTAATTGTAGCATCAGCACTCTGCTATCTCTAAATGTTTATAGAAATATGGTAAAAGCTTATTGTTTAGAGTTAGCAATGGGGGGGACAGTCTGAAAGGACTTTGTACAGCTTTCCAAAGTTTGGGTAGATGGTCCTAGTTAGATTTTAGTCTTGGACACTGGGAGTGGGGGCAGTCAGCCTAGATGTAAGTGAGTCCGTAACAATTACTGTAGGCTGTCCCAAGACTAAGAGTCGCTGACAGAAAGGCTGCCACAGTAAATCCATTTAAGGCCTTCTCAGGGAATAGCATCTGCCAGATTGCCTGCATGCGCAGCAGTCCCTTGCTAGCATGGCAGCACTCTAAATTTGCCCAACTGAGCAAGTCATATCATTAGGTTGTGATATGGTCTCTGTTGATACTTGTGCAGAGCTGTCTAAATGTGATGCAAAGAGGCTGGGGAATCTGTAGACCCTCTGTTTGAGGACAGTGTTATATGGCAAGTGCCTGCAATCTGTTGTTGATGACAATTATCAAGTTATTTACAACGTTAGACATTTTGTCGCAACTGGCGCATCTCAGTGCAGTGATATATTGCCTTGCTTGCTTGCAAGAGCCTCTATATAGAGAAGGGAAATTACAGCAGAATGGTGTAGGTGGTACAAAAAAGACCTCTATACTGAAATGTCAGTGTTATTAAATTAATATAAATTATTATATTATATTATAAAAGTAATGTTAGATTGTTTGTGTTTTTGTTGTTTATTAACCCCTGTAGAATATGTGTTATTTTATTATTATTTGTTTAGTTTCCCATACTCTACACTAAGCCAATCCTCAACAAGTTGTGGGTACATTACCTTGATAGCACAAAGCAAGTGTCTGTTGCGTTTATGTCCTGAGCCAAAGTATCATGTAATGTATGCATGATTGTTCTTTTGTTGAAAATGAGTTAGCTAGTTAGACTTTATCTTCCCTGGGGGGAAATTGTTTTTCAGAGCACTGCACATCGCAGGGAAGACGCACATCTCCACACACCAGTTACAGACAGAAATACATGAAGTACAACACAAGGACGACAGGCAGAACAACATGAAAACAAGACTCATAGTTCCCCTAGAGAGTCACCCTGTTTAGGGCTGCTGTGGCTGCGGGTACCAGGCTTTTACCAAAGCACCTCAGGGATCTGGACCTGCTCCACAGGGCAGTATAGTGAAGTGGCAATTGAGTGGGTGTGTAATGTCCTGTGCTATTGTATTTGCAATGCGTGAAGGCCTTACGATTGAGCTCTGAGAGGTTGGGTGTGCGCAGACCTATAAATGATGATGTTAAAATGATAAGTTAAATTTGACGCCAAATTCCATGTCAAAGTACAGTATAGCAGTTTCTCACCATACAACACACGGACACAACCTTGGCTCTTTGCCTAGCTTGTCCAAAGAAAGTATCTGTTGTGTATTTGAGCGTCACTGAACTGGACAATCTTAATAATCCGGCTGCAAACGTGAAATTTCTCTTTCTCTTTCTCTTTCACTTCTTTATATATTTTAACCCTTTATGCAATGAACAGAGACTGAAACCTGGAACAGAGCTCTAGAGGCTTAGCCCCTCATCTTAATATATCTCTACACTGAATATTAGCCATGGAAGTACTGCCTGAGTGAGTTGCTGCTGCCTTTCCCTGCAATTAGCACAGAGAACGAGAAGAGTACAGCACCTGCTGTCTTGGTGGTATGCTTTGTAGATGCGATTTCTCCACAGGGGGCAGCTGTTTGGTCCATTATTGACCAGTTCTGCACATTGCAAACTGTGCCTATAGGAAAAGAACATAGAAGCAGTATTGCTGGTTTTACAAAATGTAATGTAGGCCTAATTGTGAGCCATATAGCTGAATAAAAATAAATATAATTTTAAAAATATATGTCAGATCATTAAAGAAATATCAGATCAGACTTGGTATCAGCAGATACTAATTAAGAATATTCAGAATAAGACTGGAGGTCAAGAAATGTGAAGACCGAATATAGACTACAGTCATCTGGAGGCACAACGTTGTTTGCATAATGTAGAGTAAAGGTGGGACATTCAGGAGACTGGACCAAGAGATGCGGTGTTCATTCCATCCGCTCTCTGAGTAGGGGCGCTGCAGCTGGATGACACCTCTTGCGTTACTTCTTCCTATGGAACAGTCTTTCTCTCTGTTATCACTGTTAAATAAACAGACACATGTTTGTAGTGGTGCTGCATTCAGAAGCAAGTGCATAATCCTGCTGATCAGCTTCCTCCAAGTCTACTGCAGTGAAGAAAACAAGTTTTTGTTGTCACAGCAAAACACCACATAAAAGCACTCAATGCAGTGAGGTGAACTATGGCGAGGACTTTAGGAATCTGCTCCTCTAGATTGACAAACATTGCTTCAGGCAGTTCAGGCATTTGGTAAAGTTTTCCCCCTGGGGGCCTCCCTTTAAAGGTATTTAAAGTACCGTAACCTGGCATCAGACCCATGGGGCACACTGCAGGGACCATCAGTCTGCAGGGTCTTCCAGCTGAGTGGTTAGCACTTTGGGATTTCCCATGCGGAGCTTAGATAGGTACTTGCAAATACATACTTTGTTGCCATCTTACACTAGCGTGTCAGATAGTCTGCTAAGTAGCCTATTATATGTTGTCTATTAATGGCTTTTTGATCCTGTTAGCAAAGATTGCACTCCTTCTTCTTCTCAATCATAACTCAGTCAAATCTGAACATACAGTCAGAAGTCAGAGAAAAAACTCCATCAGATTTTGCCTCATTACCATCATGTTTGGTTAGGTTTTATCAGTATTAAAGGTAATCCAGTGATAGCTGTCTTTACATCCATGGGCAAACAGAAACTAAATGTAGACAAATGTAAACAAAGGCTACAAAATGGAGCTCAAGATACAGTCTACGGTGTAAGTCACTGAATCAAACATTATGCTTCCTGCTTGCATTGTCTAAAACTTAGAACATCATTATCCCCTGTATCAGAGGGATGACTGATGGACACTGCATCTACTGAACCAACAAAATTAGAAAATCATCATATTCATTGTCATCATATTGTCTCAAATTCAAATGGTGCTTTCAGGGAGCTGCATATTTATCACCTGTCCAATTTCACGCAAACGTTTTCACTTGAAAGATTGCTTTTCAAGATATCAAGCTTTGGTGTTAATGGCTTGACTAGTTCCTATTTTTGCTTTGCATCTAAACTTTTCATGTAAATGAGTCATATGTAAGATGAGTTTTTAAACAAGTCCATTATATCGATTCATATTGATTCATCGTTTGGCTGATTGATCCCCCCACCCCTGCTCCGTGGACTTGGTGATAGACCGGGTGCTTTCTGATCAGGTGCCTTCGTGCGGTTGGTAGGCAACATAAGTTTAATTTTACGGTGGACAGAGTTGTTCACAGAGTTCATTACAGAGTTGTTGTTTAGCTTGAAATAATCCCATACTTTGGACTCTCTCTTCCTCCACTTTGGAAACAGCGCCATGATAATCACGTCGCGTTCACACAGCGTAAGCTCGATGTGCGAGAGTAATAAATGTCCGTGAAAAAGTGAGCTATATAGTTATATGGATAAACGAAGCATTGGCGCAAAGAATTTGCTTTTCAGTAATTGAATTAATCGATGAATCGTTTCAGCCTTAATTTGAAATGACAAAGTTGGATACGCACAAGTCTATATATCTGTTGTAATCTATTCTGTATTTGACTTCAAATCCAGTAATCCTGCAATTTTGTACAGTGTATATCTCACTTCAGAATGACACCCCCCTGCTGTGCTGCAGTCCACACATAGCTCAGTGTGACTTCTATCTAGAGAATTTGCAAATATCTGACTAATTGTTGCTTGGAATGGTGATCATTTTTGCATAGGTGTATATTGCAGGGTTTGGGTAGAGTGGAGCTCCACTGGACAGACGGATGAGTCATTTGTTTCTTCGCTTATTGATGCTGATATCCTGTCATGTTTGCAGCATTTCGCAGCGTTCTACCCCTCAAATTGGCATGCTCCTTCCCTCTGCAACATAGTCATGCACTGATGCGTGCACTCGCCTTCACTCTGCATCTCTGCTCTCCTTTGTCTCGTATGGTTTCCTCTGTTTCCTCCTGTGTGCACGTCCCTCGCCACCCTCGCCCCTCACTATCCCGCATTGTTTTTGTCATTCTCCTACCACCCTTCCGCCGCCCCCCCTCGGTTACACTTTTTCACATTTTAGTCTCATCCTTTTTACCTCCTCTGCCCCTTCACTCTGCTGGCCTCCCTATCTCTGACACCTCCCTGCTTCCCTCCTTTTCCTCACATCCCCCTGTTTATACCTGCCTTTTCACTCCGCATCCCTACTGCCTCCCCTCCTCCTCCCACGACCTGTCTTTGTTCCACCCATCAGCCTGCAGTTATGTCGGATGCTAGGTGAAGTCAGCATTGGGAGCTGCTATAGAGGCGCAGAATGAATAATGATGGTTCTGCTTGTTTTGCAAGGTTGTTGTGTGTTGCGACCTGGTAAGGCGCAGATGCCTTTTTTCGTACAAAGTGCTCAAATGGTGGATGCGTTGGTTGCCTTGTGTGTGTGTGTGTGCATGTGTGTGTGTGTGTGGGTCTCTGTCTGTGCATGTGTGTGTGTGTGATGCACTAGTCCCAGGCAGGTAGAGAGACAACAGGTCCTGGCTGCAGTCCCAAAACTTAGCCTTTGGAACTCAGATGAAGAGGGTTGAGGGTAGGCAGAACCACAGCAGCCCCTGCAGGAGGTTTGCGGGAGCTGAATTTCTAGTTACAACAGAAGTGAATTGGTGGGAAAGTATATGATATGGCACGGGAGAACCATAGAAACTACCTTAAATGCAAACAAGATGCTGTAAATGTAACTCTGGAGAACAGAAATGTAGATATGGAAGTATGATCAAGTGCACTTCACCAGCATGAAAACACATGCACTCTCCTCCATATTTCCTGTTACTATCCACTCCAGGCACACAAACACACACACACACACAGGACCATCGACACCTCAGTTGTCTCTGCGTTCTCGGTCGAGACGCCACGCGACTGTCCAGGTTTTGTCACAGCAGAGGTGTGGGGCAATGTCTATGACTTTTGCAAGGCTTCAGCCAGCGGGCACATAAGGCCGTGCCATATGGCCCTGGCCAATGGCACCCACTACCCTGTCTGCAGAGAACAGTGGAGGATCAAATTTTCTCACCTTCTGTCTCATTCATCCTCTCTCATTACCATACTCACTCAGTTTTTCCTCCTCCCGAATCTTCCATCAAATGGCCCTTATCTTTCAAACGCAGATCTCAGATTGTTTTGGGCACCTTTGTCTGTCTTCATTTGCATTTAGCCGACAGTCATCTTGGCCGACTTACAGAAAAGTGCACCAGCTGACAAAGCTTATATTTGCGGACTGCCAACATCACACGCTGCTGGTTATCACGGAACTCAAGGATCAAAGCTGCAGCACCCTGACAAAGGCCTAAAACAAGAACGTCTTTGTCTCTAATATGGTCATGTGCTGTGTAAAGAAGTGCTGTGAGAAGAAATACGAGCCAGTTTGAAAGTTTGACATCTGTAACCCCGGCTTACCTCTCTTTCTCACTGTCACGTCAAAAGAAGTCCCAGATGAATAAATAAGAGCTTGGCAGGTGGGTGTCAAGTTTTTTTCAACAAGACTGGTTGAAGATCAGTTGGAAGATTCAGTCAAGATGAAGACATGCAATGTTTCATGTCATGTCTGACCGTCTTATTTTATGTTTGGCAATCTATTTCCGCACCTTACCTGTCAAAGTCACTCACTTCCATCTGCCTCACGGAAAATATTAAAGGGGATGCACTCAACATGCTTTCAGAGGCCCATTGAACACAGGATCCTCCCTTTATACCCACGCATGGATATTTCTGGGCGAGACCGTAATTCGCACACACAGCTGCAGCCTCCGTCTTGCACCTCCTCTTAGGGAGACGAGGTTTTAAATCACCCATCCTCTCATCACTCCTTTTCTGCAGGGGAGAGAGCCAAATACTGGGGAAGATCAAGAGATGGGGTGGGGGAGTTTTCACGGAAAAGAAGGCACTCTTAAAAGACACCCGCAGGGTTCTGCCGGGCAGCTTTCCCTTCCGTTGCATCACGCCTGGCATAATGTGAGAGTCCCCAGGTTAAGAACAGCCTGAGCCAGATGGGAGAGATGGGGGGGATAGAGGATGGCAAAAAAGCGCGGGCCCTGCAGTAAGCTATTCCAAGCGCCTTTGTGGGGTTGCCATTTTTTCATTCTCTCTCGCTGTTCTTTGAGGGGATTTTCTATTCCTCTCTCTCTCTCTCTCTCTCTCTCTCTCTCTCTGTCTGTGTCCTCGTTTCTTCTTCTCATTCGTTTTTATTTTTTATTTTATGATGTTCTCTTTTTTTTGCCTGGGTTTCTTCAGGCGCTGTGGTTCTTTTTTATCGTGCCAAGTTTGTTGAGCCAGGGCTCCATCTCTCTCTCTCTCTCTCTCTCTCTCTCTCTCGCAGTCTCCATCTCACTTCTGTATTTTTCTTTACTTTCATTACCCCTCAGTCTCCTTCTGTCTCACTCTCATCTATTTCCACTGACTTCGTCTCTCCCCTAAGCCCAATTTCACTCATCAAGTTTGCCTTCTCTACAGCCTCCTTTCCTTCCTGCATCCCAATCCCTTTGATCAAGAGCCATTGTGCAGTTTCCCCTTCCCTTCTGTACTCGTTCTCCGCCTCCTTTGACTCTTTTTTGTGTGTATTCTGCCATCTTTCCCCCCTCAGCTGGTTAAAAACAGTGTTCACACTTGATCGTTGTGATGCTCCTGGGCTCCTGAATCGATGGCGTGCTTATTTGAGTGCTTCTCCTTGCGGCCATCAGACCTTGTGTGTGTCTCAGATGACATCCACACACTAAGCCAGCTAAATTTAAAAATGCTGTTTATGTGTGAAAACAATGTGTTTACACTACTGTTTACAGGTCCCTTTCTTTAAGATCCCTGTGCACACTCAAACACCTGAATGAAAGGAAAGTTGCAAAATATCCTCTCCTTTGTCCTGTTTTGGTTGCCTAACAACAAAGCTCACATCCAACACCTGGTACGAAGTGAGACAGATAGTCGGTACTCTACTGAACTCTACTAAACAATAAAAATAATTATAGGCTACCAATCAACTACTATGGCTTCAACAGGTGGCGTTTTATGCAAGGTATCGAATGAAGTACTCTATGGTATCGGTATCACTTTAAGGGTACTGGGTTTGGTACTGGTATCGTAAAATTTTAAACGATACCCAACACTAGTTACAGGTGTTAGAAGTGTTCCTCTTTACTGCCTCTACTGGCGATCATGTACTTTTGTTAGAGCCATGTGGTGTTCTGCGAGGGCACAGACAGATGATTTGGCCCAGAGAGAGCAGATTTCAGGTCAATCCATTAGAGACTTAAAGGGGAACAGAAGTGGAGACAAAGAGCCATGATCTCCTTAGCCTCGTTCCTGTGGGGACTCTCAAACCCCTTGTCCTTGTGATGTCACACCCAGCAAGACATTTTCACACACTGCCTATTTTTCAGCACTTTGAAATGTAATTAGGTTATGGGCCGTGTCTAGTGATAGCCAGGGAATAGAGGGGAATGTGTCTCAATTGAATAATCACGTTTGTTATTCCTTTGGTGTGGCATGGGCGAATCAATATCAAATCAAATGTATATCTCTCCTCTACAGCCAAAAAAAATGAAAACTAAGACCTGGCGCTCCAGTGCCATAAGTCAGATGAAAAACCTAGAGTTGCTCTGAAGCCAACAAACCATGTGGGGAAATGAATGAGTAATGATCTCCTGCACCTTTGCTGCCATTTTGCTCAGTGCCCTTGAGCAAGTCACTTAACCTGCTGCTGCTCCAGCGGAGCAACAACAGAGGTGATGGCCAATTTTCTGAAGATATATGCCGCATGAATAGGAGCCATTAAATGTGTATGTTTAAATGTTTAAAAATGTAACTAACTAAGAAAACACAAACATGTGTAGTTGTTATTTATCAAGAGATTAAGTCTAAAAACTGAAACACTTATTTATTAAATCCTGGTTGGTGAATTGTGTATGTGACCCTTTTCACCTTTTTACAAATGAGCACCAGTCAGACAAGCACAGAGAATGATAAACAGAAATCTCTTGTGAAAAACCAAAACTCTCTTAACTTTGTCAGAAATGATTGTGTTCATGTAAGACACTCACAGTAAGAAGTGATTGAGAAAATGTGTTTTCAGGGCCTTTAAAATGGTGATGTGATAGTGATTGTGAGGATATATCATCCCTGTTTTAATATGCCTATGTAACACGTAGTAAGACCTACGAGAGGTTAACTCCGACTGTGTTATGAAAAGATGAATGAGCATTTGTTTACTTGCTAAACTTGTGGTGGTCGATAACGTAATCATTTACGTCCGGCAGGCTGCCATCACGTTAATTATTAACGGTAGCTGCCAACAGGCTACAGGTTTATTGTTGATTATGCAACGTTAGTTTTACTTAGTTATAACGTTACACTGGTTTGAGAGTCTGGGGGATGTGCTGACTTACAGTAGTTTATAAGTTGTGATTAGTTGTAGACGCATTGTACATTAGGCTACATGGTTGTGCTCTGTGAAAAACAGGCTACAGGTTTATTGTTGATCTTTATTGTTGATCATTTAACGTTACAGTTTTATTTTGTTATAATGTTACACTGGTTTGAGAGTCTGGGGGATGTGTTGACTTACAGTAGTTAATAAGCTGTGATTGATTGCATTGCACATTACATGGTTGTGCTCTGTGAAAAACAGGCTACAGGTTTATTGCTGATCATGTAATGTTACAGTTTTATTTAGTTATAATGTTACACTGGTTTGAGAGTCTGGGGGATGTGTTGACTTACAGTAGTTTATAAGCTGTGATTAGTTATAGACGCATTTTACATTTGGCTACATGGTTGTGCTCTGTGAAAAACAGGCTACGGGTTTATTGTTGATCACGTAACTTTAGTTTTATTAAGTTAATTTGCTTTGCACATTACATGGTGGTGCTCTGTAAGTGAAAAACAGGGTACAGTTACAGAATCCCATATAGCTATCCAGTTATATAAGCAGCCTGGATTGAACGCAGCAGGTAATACAACATTCATTATAACCACGAGAGACTTGAGACTTGACGTGGCACTTCTTGCAGGTTGGCTATATCTACTTCAAAACTATTTCAGAAAACCCTTAACACATTGATGATGTCATGTTGTAAAGCGTGGATGTGTTTCCTTCAACGTGGCGTGGCAGCGAAGTTCCATGCTTCGCTATGAAACTGGAAGTTTGCACTTCTTCACTGGACATGCTCAAATCTGTACCAAAATGTACCTGCTTGATAACAGTCCTGCCACAAACACATCTACTTGCCAATATTCAGTTATACTCATATGAACAAGTGCTCTGTAGTGCAACAAAGTGGAAACAGGAAGTGACGTTTAACACCTACGTGCAGCGTCCAAAGCTATTTTTATTTATTTTGGTAATGTCCAATCTGGACCCAGTTCATTCCAACATGTTCAGTTGAGTGCAATTTCTCTGTTCAAAGTGTGAACAATACACATTTTAAATAGTTGGAAGCATTACATTTGTTCTGCTAGAACTGCAGTCTGTCATAAAGGAACCTCTTCTTCTGAGCATTTCCATGTGTCAGTTATGTCTGTTTTGTTTTCTACTATTTACAAATGTAATGGCAGGATTTCTCCAAATAAAGAAAGGAAATAGAAGCTTTATGAATCCAAACAAATACATTTTTATATCACCTACCTGCAGGGGTCTTTGTTAAAACAAGTGGTCTGTGTTTCAAGTAGCTGAATTTTGATCTGCGTGGGTTCTCTCTGGGTGCTCTGGCTTCCTCCCACCATCCAAAGACATGCGGACTAGGTTAATTGGTGACCCTAAATTGTGCTGGGATTGGCTCCAGCGCCCCGCAACCCTGTACGCAGGATAAGGGGTTGACGATGGATGGATTATATTTGTAGTTGAGAGTCTCTTTTTTTATTTAAACACCCTAGACGTTAATGTGGCGTTAATGAAATGGACTTGACCCTTACCAAGGCCTCACATACAGCTTATGATTAAGTACGTAGCAGTGTTAAGTAAGTACTTACCCTGTCAACACAATGGCATATGAGCGTTGAATGAACACAATTTTATTTGAGGATGTGCTCTCAGTCTTTATTTTTTTAGATTACCATAATTTGACAATCAATTTTTATGCTCATGTTCTTACCTGTTTTCTACTGCTTTCTCTTCTCTCTGCAGTGCAACAATGACTATGCCCCAGTGTGCGGCTCCAACAATCAGAACTACCAGAACGAATGTTTCCTGCGCAGGGATGCCTGCAAGCAGCAGTCTGAAGTACTTATTATGTCAGAAGGCGCCTGTCCTGCTGGTATGTACATTTACATTATGGCGCCTACACAGATGTACACACAAGCAAATACACTCATACACACACAACTGTAGTACACACATTTATACAAACATGAAACGAACAAAAAACTCTAAAGTAAGAAGGAAAAACTTACTGAACATTTCCTGCACAGCAAATGTAAAGCTACTGTAGAAGGCTAGAAGTGAAAACCTAATCCAACTTTAATGTTGCTTATATAGTAGTAATATTTGAGGCTTACAAGTTATAATTATCAATACATGCAAATGCTTGCATTGGATGGGATTCAGTAATTACAGAGTGATGCATTACTTCAAAGCAATTATGAAAAATGCATCAAGAAAAAATAGCTAGAGGTGACAGACTGATGTAATTTACCCAAGTTTGGTGTAACAAACACAACAATGACAGTGACATGTATTTTCATTGAACAGGTAAATATTTCATCATAGCCAAACAATGTCCTCAGACGAAGCTAAAGACAGCATTTGTTGAGTTAAACAAGTTAATTGTACAGTTTGTTCAAATTTGGCATGTCAAACAGAAAGTAAAAGAAAGCTTGGTATGACCTTTCGTTATGTAAATAAATGTCAAAAGACATAAAATGTAAATACTTGCCAAATTGTCATAGGTAGTTACTGTAACATTGTTGCCAAGAGCCACGCTCAACAAAGCAGAAAATTTGAATGACTGAATCACACATCATCTTGATGGCCATTTCATTTTTTATTTTTTATTTGGATTGTGTAGACATGTTGTTTCCTTTTATCTTCTTCAAAGAGTACTTGAATTAATTCTGTAAGAGATCCAGTTGAGCCACTTGCATATTTTTTCAAATAAATATTTACTGTATGACTAATCTCTACAATACAAGAAAGACTGCTGCTTTGTATTCACAAACAGTGCATTCAACTTAGTTACTCTGTGATACTTTAATTAACAAAACAGATTAAAGATTAGTTCTTTGTTGAGTTTGATTTAATTAGTTCTTTGACAAGCAAAAATTCACAGTAATGTACAATTTTAAGCCACGTTTGCTGCGCGTCTCTTGGGGTGGCAATGCCAATGGTCGGTCACCAGATTGACTTTGGTTATTCCCTGACTTTTCCTATAGCACCATCAACAGGTCAAAATTAATTTATGACCAAAAGCTAACATCAGCCTCAGTTGTACTGTTTTAGTGCTAATTATCAAAAGTTAGCATGCAGGGTGCAGGGTGTTAAGGCAGCTATGTACCAAGCTTACGTGCATCTCCTCAAACATGTACATGACCACAAGAAATCGGTCTCATTGGTTGCTCATGTGTTCTCCTACGTAAGTATTTCTGATGCTAAGATTTATGATAGTGAAAGGCAACATGGATAAACTCAAAGGCTCAGTCATCCCCATATTTTGGTATTTTATAAAGCCATTTCCAGTGCAAACATTCCGTTCACTGCATCTGTTGCACTCCAGGAAGTAATGTAAATATACTTACTTCAGCTAGGCTTGGACAGTATCGCGGATGGTATTATGGTACAGCCTACAAGGGTATTTAAAAATCTAAAAGGTATGACTTTCAATGCAGTCAAAAATTCTACGCTCCTCTTTCTGATATAGATATGTGGTATTGAGCTGATGTATTGTGGTGTTGGCCCTCAACATAGGCGGGCGAAGCTGCAGGAAACTGCACCCTTCACTGGTAAACAGCACACACACGAGAGCTTTGGCTGCAGTATTTATTCGCTGACCAGCTGTAACCTACACTGTACATACTGTGTACACACTGTATACTGCTAAACCTCACTGCTCGCCTGCCGCTTGCTCTCTCTCACTCACCATGCTCACCAAAAGGAGCGACTTGTTGCTGACTGCGTCTTGTGGTAAAACGTTACTGGACTAATTAACAAGTAAAATGCATCTGCCCCTGTTTAGTGTTTAGTCCAGATGATAAATGTGAGCCAGCCAACAGGACGAAGCTGTGTGCACAACATCTGCGTTCAGCCCACTGATGTGTTGGTATCTGCCGCAACAACAGGTGTCATCGGGTTCTCCAGCAAGAATCTATGGAAGGAGGGCACTTATTCCCTGTCTATTCATTATTCTATGGGCCATAAGTATTTAAACCCAGCAAGACTTGTCTAAGTAGGCTAATTGCATAGTAGACACATCACTGTATGCTAGATAATGTCAAACATATCAACAGCGACTTCTATTACAAGCATCTCAACGTTTGCTTTTTCTTTTACACAAATACCATCACATACACCAATAAAATGTCAGGAAATTAATACCACCCCATCCTAACTTCAGCGATATTACTGTATGGAAACAGTCTCATTTTCTTGGCTTGGCTGATTCTGGTTAATCTTCTGGACACTCTTTGTTGTGTCTTTTAGTTTAAAGAGACTTTCGGCTCAAAATATGAATAAACTATGTTTTAATTGCTGGCAAGTGGCCGTGGTGCAGGCAGGATAATACTTTTGCCAAAAACAAAATAGAGGCAAACCCCCTCTGCTTCGTGTCAATGAGTAATTAGGTTCTGTCTTGTTTTTATCTTTTTATATGTTTCAGCAACTGCTCCGCTTAGATTATCCCTAATATTTAGGGAATACCCATTTTTGCTAAACCTTTATTGTTTCCTTTTCTATACCCTTTCCATTGATGAAATCGCCTATTGTCTTTCCATTGGTTGGAAAGAAAACGCACATGGTGTAATTATCTAACATAATGGGATTACTGTTTGCTGAGATAGTTTGGTGTTTAAGCTGCTGAGTGGGCGTCTTCAGTCGGTAAAGGTCAGCCACTTCATTAGCCATGTTGTGGAGACCATGTGCTGCTCCGAGTACGTGGTGCTTTAAAGTTAAAGATTCTCAGTCAGTAAAGGTTTTTTAACGGTTATGTTAATTCACTCTATAGGCAGTAGTTAGAAATGAGGTCATCATTACTACATTTTCATCCTGGTGACTGTTTCAGTTAAGTGACATTCTTACCAAAAACATTTTATACCTTTTTATTTTCCAGTTGAATCCAGTCCAAATGACGACAGTGGCTGAAACCGCTATTCTAATCTGACAATACATATATTACATGTTCATATTTAACTTTTCATTGTATTATCAGTCCATGAAATTTCTGCACACAAAGGCAGGCGGTGATTTTTTTTCCCCATCTGGTTTTTATTTCATTACAACATGTGTAATTAGGTTTGGCCTACGTAATGTGTTAAATCCTGTGATGACAAATCCAAATGGATGGGCAAATACTTCAGAAAAAGCATTCCCTGACGCCCACAAAGGAATTCTTTCTGAATCTACCAATTAGTGAGTCATGTTGTGAATAATATGCTTAGTTGTGAATGAGTGAATCCACTTGCACGGTGATGCTGGCCGTTTCTGAGGCATATATGAATCACTGCTTAAGCTAAGATAGTATTGCTGGCTTGAGCTGAGCAGTCGCTGACTCAGTTACCCTCAGTGACAAGCAGCCGGCAGAAGTCCATTAAAAGGCCCTTGAATGGGCTCGGCTCAGCAGAGGGAACATGCAGGGCTTGAGGTGGAAATGTTATTGCAGGAAGTGGTGTCTGTGTGCCAGTAGGCAGGGCTGAGTGCTGTCACATGCAGTGTCCGGCCTTTCTCTAAATTGCTTGTTTGTGGGTTGTGTGTGAGGTCCTTTCTAAGACATGTGATAGAGTAAGCCAGTGTGTGCGATATGAGTTTGTGTATCTTTTTGAAAGAGAAAGGGATAAAGGCCCTTCTCTGTCATGCAACAAGCAGTACTTTTGAGGTCTTAATGCAGGGTCCAAACAAACAAGGATGTTCTTGTGGTGCAGTCTTGTGACAAACAGACCATGACAGTGGTTCTATATGATCTATTCAGTGTCTCATGTTCGATGTACATTTTTGTCTGGAATTATTCCAGAACAAGGCCACGTTAAACAATTATACTCCTCTACTCTCCAAGGCCAGTGTTCATTTCAGTAGTCTGATTTATTACAGACTGTGAGCTTACTCACTCTTTTTTTCCAGCACTGTGGTTTTTAATTTTGAATATTTCACTTTGACATCCCCCTTAAATCTGTGAATTTTAGTGTGGTATGTAGTGACATTTGGAAGGGAAACAATGACAAAAAACATTTTAACTATGTTGAATAAGATGATTTCTCAGTTAATACAACTGAGACAGTGACAAATACATGATAAAATAATATTTTAACTAATTAAACCACTCACAATAAGTGTGCTGTGATATCTCCTTAATAACATTGATGTGATTGACCAACTGCCTTGGGATATGGAGCTTATTAAAACCAAATTACAGAGGAAAGAAGGTATAAACCATATCCATTCAAGCTTATCTACTGGTCAGAAGTTATATTCAGTAAAGGCTGGTGCTTGTCCCAAGCATGAACAACACATTCAAAAATCAAGACCTCACAGCATGAGCCACCAGAACAACTTCAATCATAGATCATACATACATCATAGATTGTCTGAAGTCCACTGGAGGGATGAACAGCATTCTTTCAAAAGACATTCCCTCATTTGATGTTGATGACGGTGTCGCTCTGAATCCTGCGATGGGTGTTCATTTGGGTTCACATGTGGTGACTGTGAAGGCCGTTCACGACATTTTCTAAACTCATCAGACCATTCAGTGTGCCGTGTGTGGAAGGATCTGCATTCATAATGTTTCTCCACTCATTTATTAAGGTTTTTCTCTTTCATCTACACCGTGAGCATTATTGGGTTCTGTTTGTGGTATAGCTGCCAAAAGGTCAAAGTCAGCTTGAAAACAGCTCTCCCAGGAGGTTAGAGAGGTTTCACTGCAGAACATAAAAAAAAAGAAAAAGAAAACAACATTTAAAAAATGTAATGAAAAACTGAAAACTGAAAAAAATACATTAAAATTTTTATCATTTAAAAACAGTTTTCATTAAAGTATCTGTCGTACGGACAAGCCTATTATGAGTATGTTGAAAAGAAATGCAATTGTTTTTTGACAGACTGAGTGATGAAAATACAAAACCATTCTAAATATAGTTCATTTAAAGTGATTATCATTAAGGTATCTAACGGAAGAGTTACAAATGCTTGCTTTTCATTTGAGAGTTAAACACATGAGATTGCTGTGTGGGAGCTTTCTTACATAACCAAGTGTTACACGCAAACCTTTCATGTGGAAAAGTAGGGCAGGCAGTTACTTCTGAAGTGTTTCCTCTCTGCTCTCTTCACCACTTAGCCATTTAGTTGATACTCTCAGCTAAGCTAACTTAAAGTGAGTGCAGCAGTGGAAAACGTTAAAATATCTCGAATACCAGCGATACAAATACTAATAGTAAGACACGCAAGCATCAAAACTACTTTACCCAAGCTGTACATGTACTGCCACCAACCCGTCTCTCTCTCTCTCTCTCTCGATAACTCCCTGTCCTCCTTTCCATTTCCATCTCCCAAAATCCCATTAGCGGCAACAGTACACAATGTAATGGATATATGTCAACTCGCCGGTGCCAATACTTGTTTCCCCTGCCAGGGTGAGAAATGTCATGAAGCAGACACATCTGGTGTAGGTTTATATGTAGTGTTCGTAATGTTACTTTTGACTCTTCACTCGTCATATTAGTGGATCAGTGTCAAAGACAGGGATTCCTGCATTTTTAATTTTGAGGAAACAATATCACCATTAGCTGTTCTGAGACTTTCGATCTTCATCAGCATATGGAGTTTATATTGGTGCAATGGAATTGTAGATGATGCACTTAAATGACTATTATGTAAGACTGAAATCTGCATTAACTGAGCTGTAAACGACAACGGTGACTTAAAAATATTTAATGTTGACTTTTTGTTTCACACAGAAAACAAACTCCAGTCTCCCGTTTCAAAGTCCGGGTTCTGGCCCTCCATCCACCCCAAACACATCCTTACTCAGTCTTTTCAGTTAAAAATATTCAGTTAAATATCATGTACCTACCTTTGCCGTCAGAAACTGACGCTACATGGCTTCCCCCACTGCGCTGAACTATGACGCTATAGGGACCCCCAGTGTGTTACAAACTGACGCCGATGGGTCTTGACGATGCGTCCATATCTGACGAGTCGGGGAGTGAGAAGGGGTTTGACGGCAGGACCCGTGGGGGGGTGGGGGCGGTACAGATGTAGACCTGGATTGTATTTATATTGACAGTAGCTTATTCTGGGTCAGTTTCCACCTTAGTTTAGTGTTTATTTACACTGCCCTAATCTGCGCCTTTTCTTTTCTCTTCTCCCCACACGCACACACACCTAGCCTGCACCTCTGGTCTGGTCTGGTCGCCAAATATACTTTGGCAGGTGCTAATATACCCGGCCGGCCCACCCAAGTAAAGTATATGTTGAAAACATTGTATTTAAAGATAATTTTATTGTCCTCAAACTCCATGTGTCACGTGACTATTTCGGTCCAGTTATGATTGAGTGATCATGCCTGCAACTTTGACTACTTTAATTAACGCAAGATGGAATATGATGAATAAAATAATAATAATATTAACTACTCGTTACATGGCCAGGTCCCTTCGTGTGTTTACCGTACATGGTGGTCCTGCAGGATCCTTCTCGATGTTTATCAGACCAAACAGCCACCTGACAGCGCAGTTTTATGTGCTCTCATTAACCCTCTTGGATGCTGCTGAGGCCAAGAGGCCAGACGTTAGAGTCTGCTGTCATTCCAAACAGTAAACAGGAGGCCTGCTGAGGTGCCAGTTTCATGCTAAGTGACGGCGCTGAGGCATAGACAAACATGATTTGATACCGTGGCCTTCTGTTTTTTGTCCCTAAGGGAAAGCGTCTCGTAACGGCTTCCATATAGAAGTTTGCACAATATTATATCATATAGTTTTCTAATTGGGGCATCTTCCAAAGTGTGGTATTTTAGCCAATTATTGACTTTTTCAATGCAATATCTGTCAGATGGAGAAGCAAATATACACTTCCTTTATACCATTTAATTCAGTCTTTACTCGCTTCACGTCACCAGCAGATCTGGAAGTGATTTAGAAGTAAACATGAGGAAGACCTTTCAACAGTACAAAGCCATTAAAAGCTGATTATCCCAGGATGGTACCACTTTCCTATCATATCACGTGTTAACCCACCAGCCTAATGAGGAGCATTAGCTTAGTGAAGTGAAACAAACCAAAAGTCTATTTTCCCTAAAGTGAGAGTTAAGCTAAGGCGAGTGCTAACGTAGCATTTTCCAACTCAGTACACAAAGTGAGCAGTATAACTTCCAGGAAGTCATTAAAATGGGAAGGTGGGAGACGGTTTAATTGACACATTGTTAAAATTTTGATGACATGTTTAATCACCATTTTGTCGCCGTGCAATCCCTGAGCCCCAACAGATGACAGCAGCCATATGTTTGGCTGATGATTTCAGAAGCACACTCTGGGTTATCAGCAGACCAGGAGCTAAATGAGAATCAGTGTAACCGTGTCAGTAGAATCTCACATACAGTACAGAGGAGGACATCAATACCCTTAATTTAAAACAAAAAAAATCACTCATGAGCGCTAAGTAGCTGTAATTTCTATCTAAATTCAAAGCACTTTAAGTAGTGATAATCTAATACGTTATTGATCTGCAGCAAGATTTTCTTTTTGCTTGCTCCCCTCCAGGGAGGTCAGAGGTTAAGAGCAGCTATCCAGCAGCACCCCAAAGAGGATTCAATATCTTTCTCAAGGACATTTTAGGTTGGGGCAGTCCTGTCGCCAGACCAGGACATCAGTGTGGGATGATTTTGCAATATTCTGGATTACATCCAAAAGCCAATGTTTTTAAAATGTGTGCTTTCTGCAAGCATGGCCACAAAAATGCAGAAGTTAATTGCAGGTCTGTAACGACCCATTCACCCCGACCATCTCCACAACCTTTGTCACAACGCTACATAAACGGCTACTCGCTACTTCCTTCATTGGCACTGTGCGTTGGCATTGGACAAAACATGACATGAAGAACATACTGGGCTGGTTTAGGAATCTCGTTATATGTAGAAAGCTAAGACTGTAAAGGTTAATGCTGAATCCTGGGATCCACCAACCCCTGCGGTAAGCAGTTTAAAACCCGTGTTTCCTACTGAGTTGGAAATGTTCCTATCAAGTGGTGGTTTGATAGAACATAATTTTAAAGGTTCCCCGGTACTGTAGCCTTTGAAGCTGCAAATACTGAAGACTTTTGCAGATATCAAATACAGATATATACATGCCACAGCTATAAATCTGCCCTTTGTTGCTGTTGGATATATTGCACAGGTTGCACAGGTTGTGTTTGCGAGTGGGTGTTTACTGCATGCTGTATCTACATTCACGATTTACAAAGTGTTCACAGTTAAGAGAGCCCATTAGGATATGAGCATCATTTTTACAAGGAGGACCCACAAGTAATTTGATACACAAAACTGTCTGCCGTGCAGAGTGTCTGTCAACATTACTGTAGTACTGTACTGAAGCCTAACTTGCAAGTCTTATTTACAGTAGAAGGTGGAAAATGTATTAATGTGCAAGCAGGTAGTGATGTTTGTTTGTGAATGTGTGTGTGTGTGTACAGTCCGTGTGCTATGCAATATAGCCTCTGGTGTAAGCAGCACAATAGGGTTAATAACAATTCCCCTAGAAAGTTCCTCTCTCCTTCTATTTGTTCTCACCTCTTCTGATAAATCGTTCCAAAACTGGAAAAAAAGAAATCACCTCAATCATCTGTTGTCATTTTCTTCCCTTGGCTTCTGCTATCTCACTCAGTCTTCAGTGCCTCTCACAAAATAAAATTGTGTGGTAGCTCCTCTTTGTAACCCTTCATTTGGCAGACAAGCGAGTAGAAAAGTAAGCTTGTGCCTATCACCCTTGCCATTTTGTTCTATTTTCTAATGCCAGCCTTTCTCTCCTCAAACCTGTACAGATACTAAAGGTTTTTATTGATCTCCCATGAACCCCTACTGACTTCAGCCTGATCCTTAGAGCTAAGCCTTTTCATGAAACACTGCACATTTAGTGTCCCACATGTTCCAAGGTCACTGAAAGTGTGCAGATTTAAAAGGAGGTAAGACAGAGGAGGGCAGTTTTTGTAGAGAGTGTGCATGGAGATTTTTTTTCTAACATTAAAGGTGCCATGTGGAGTTTGCTATTTACATTCACTGTTACGCAACAAAACACATCCGCGTCTATCAGACGTGTTGTATATATTTCCGTCCTCATGAGATACTTTTTTTGAATATTTTAAATTGTGCATATTTTACATTCATGTTTGTTAGCTGGCTCTAGCAGCTGGTCTTCTTCTTCACTGCCTTTGTTAAAGCATTGCTATGTGTCTTGAATTAACGTCACCAGTGGTTGATCAGTGAAAGAGTGTGCGTGTGCCAGTGCATCCACAAAACTCCACACGGTACCTTTTAAATACATTTCGAATGGATTTATGTTTTTGTTCACTGAGTTATGCATACAGTCATTCTGACCTGGAACATTGAGTGTTTCTATTGTGAAAGATGAATCCCTTGTTCTTCCATTCATTATGCAGCAATTACACTAAAATTTGTGTCACTCAAGAAGTGGGTGAGATGCATTTGCTTCCTCTCTTTGATTGATGTGTTGTTATCTTGGCAACTCTTCCTGTGGTCCACATTGACACGTACAGTATAACAAACAAATGTTTACCTACATTGCATAGACAAGTAAAAGCAGTAAAATAAAAACAAATCCAAACATGTGACATACAAACAAATAGAACAATAGACAGTGAAACATAAAAACAATGATAAATCTCAAATTATACGCACAGACATACAGCAAATAATTTTTTTTTTTTGCCTATTTACTAAAAATATGAAGTATGGCAGACTATTCCAGTGAGATATGGCTGTGTGCTTACCTGTTTATATCCGTTTATTAGCATTGGTCTTTAAATTGAGGCAACTGTGACCTCTCCTTTCCTTGATAATTGTGGATACTTCCAGAAAAATAAAACTTTTCAATACAAATAACATGGTTGTTGTAGCACTACGATGAACTCATCGAGTTCTCTTTTCTGAAGCCTTTGACCAGATTAATGAGATGCAATGGCTTTTATAACCTGCAAAATGCAACTTGGAGTAAAACATTGGGAACTAGCTACTCCTCTTCCCATTTTGCTGCTATATTATTTATATGACTGTGCTCCATATCTGCCAGATATGGACTGGGATAGAGGGTAATGATGGTAAATGTGCTTCATAAAAAGAATCTATCATTTACAAGTTGTAGAATTCTACCGCTTGCAGTTGTGGTCTGACTATGACTTTACTACATCTATAGTAAGCCAACTCTTGTTTCAGTTAGTGTAGCCGTTTAAACTATTTATGGGCAACTCCTTACTGCTATTGCTGTCTGCCACAGTGTTTTTTTTTTTAATACTACCACTTCTACATCAACCGGTTCTACATCTAGCTGTAACCAAATCACTATTAATCATGAGTAATGTGTTAGTGTAAGTGTAAGAAAGTTAGGTGGAAAGTTTACTAAATGAGAAAAAGTTGCAGGGATACCAGATTTTCAAACGAGATTGTAGTGACGTGTACATCAGCTGATTCAACAACACTCCCACCCACAAGCTATTTTTATTTATTTATTTTTTGACAAAACAGTTAGCCGCAACTGCATGTTGCAGTTCTGAGGCTGTCCCAACCTCACTGACTTTCCCTTGGCACAACTGACCGTCTGCTGCACTGATTCTCAACGAATCATCAAGCTGGAGACGTGTTTTCATCCCATCTGAAATGCATTTTACTGAACCAAAGCTCATGTCATTAAAGTATCAGGACAGCTTGTTGGTCAGACTCCATGTGTTTTAAGGCCGCAATAGCCCCAATACTCCAGTTAGTGTGTGCACTTTCTTCTTATAAACCCTCCTCACATATGGAGCTCAGCCATTATCCCCCTACAGTCCTCTGAGGCCCTGCGTCTGGTCTCTGGCCTGGGCATTTTAGCAGATCCCGTTACGCTGCGGCTCAAGTTACATGGTGCCTGTTCTTCAAAGTGCTCATCGCTCTCCCCTCACAGTCATATTGTTAAACAATTCAGTAAGCCCGATGTGTTTGAGGGAGCTTTACACAGATTCAGTGGGAAAGCTACGGAGAAAGAGTCGCTGACACGCAAACACAATGTCAACTGGAAACACAGTGCCATCCCGCAGCCTTACCAGGGAAAGGTCCACAGTTGGAGGCGTTATCATCAATGTGCTGCTGTAGAATGGGGTAGATGCATGATGCTCAAAGCCTCAGGGCATCCTCACTATCATCGCCTTTCTGTTCATCCTTCTTTTTTCAATCCGACTCTCCGCATTGCTTTCTGCATCATCTTTAGAGAAATCTCGTCTCGCTCAAACACACCCACAAGCACACAAAGTATCTTACCCTTCACACACATACACTCACATGCAGATATTCACATTGGCCTAGACAACACACCGACATTATGCAGACACACACGCTTATTCAGTGAATGTCTGCGGCTGTGTGAGCCTCTGGTTAATAACTGTGTTTGTTCTCCCCTGCAGATGCCGGCTCAGGATCAGGAGACGATGGTAAGATTACTCACCACCTCCTCCTCCTCCAACTCCTCCAACTCCTCCTCCTCTGTTCTAACTCCAAATGCGCCTCTTTTTCGTTTTTCTGCACTCATTCTCTTCCTCCACTGAAACTAACTCGCTACGCAGTAGCATCTGAATGTGAACTGTAAACCCAGACTAATTCAGTTTATTGAAAGAAAATTGGAAAATTCATGGCCCTAAACAATATGTTATACAAACAAACAAGTTTGACTTGAATGTACTATTTGTTTTTCTTAACTCATAATATTAGGTTGCTACTTTTAATTTAATTACCTTTTTTTATTGAAAGCTGCTTAATCACTCTCACAATAGATCATTTGATTGCATTTTTAGAATCATTTTCTTGCCCCAAATGAATACAAGAAACAGAAAACATCAATCTGTATGAATATTATTTCAGCTTTCTAATTTTTTATGCCAGGCGTGACCACTGTCAAGCAACAAGAGAGCCTCCTCTGCCAACATCCTAAACATTAACATGCACCAGCTATGTAGATTACACTAAAAACAACAATCCCTTATCAGCTACATCATTCTTTGTTATGTTGAATCTATATCAATACACATTTCATTGCCTTTTGGAAATGGTGTTTGCTCACAGCTGCGGCAGTGAATGATAATGGAACTGTGACAGAACGTTATAAAAGTGAAAATAAAGCCAAGTGATGGATTTTCCAAGTCTAGTCTCAGCAAGATAATTTTCATATCATCCTGAAATTTATGGCCTGGAAGGCATCACATTATTTGAAAAATTGAAAGTATGGTTTGGAAAATGGTCAGCAATTACGCAACTTTTGATGTGCACAGTTACACAATTTGTACTTGATGTATTTCACTAAAACATGCAAGATTATTGGCACAGTCCTTTGCGGATTCCTAATCTCAAACTGATTAATTTGACGAAGGTTTTTCTGTCGTACAGCTAGGGGCCCCAAAATACAAATCCACTTATAAAGAACACATCATACTGCCTCTGTAATTGTCCCACTGATAATACTCTGCCAGGGCTGCTTTCAGAAAGACTTGCAGACTACATGTGTTAAGGGAACCTCCTCATTAAGGATTGTGCAAGTGTTACATTTTCTCCCTCTCACACTGTTCAGTGAAAGAGAGTTTCAGTGGCTGTTTTCTCAAAATGACTGTGTGGACAACATTGCAATTAATCAACGCTGGAGGGGGTGTTAAGTGTGTGAGGGTTTATTGTAATACGATTGGGGTTGGGAATGACTTTTTGTGAATAACTTTTGTGTGAGTAACTAATCATGTAAAACCTCCGGCTGATTAATAATGTCATTCAAGTAAGACTCTAATTTGTTGCCTAATGGACTAACAAGGCTCAGCTCTGACGTCAGAGCAGACAGTACACGCTCGGTAGTCGAGCTCATCTGTCAGTGCGCATATATTTGCTCTCGTCCGTCTCTGTCTGTCCTCCTGTGTGTTTACCCATGCAGCTCCCTCATTAACTCTCATGCACGGAGCTTCACCCAGCATATATGAGAGTTTGGAAAAGACATCGTACAAGAAAAGAAAAGACAAAGTACAGGCAGATGACAGGGCGGAAATGAAACTGATGCTGGGTCAACCAGAGAGAGGGAGGGAGAGGAGGAGAGGCTGGGGGTGGACAAAGAAGTGGCCCGAGGAAAGTGGTAAAATAGATAACAAGACTGAGGGAACAGAAGGCGAGTAATTCAGAGACGGAGAGAGTGAAGGAGGGCAGACAGTGATAAGAAACATGAGGAAGAAGAAACAACATCAAACATAAACTGAACAAAAAAAACACTTTTGTTTTTGCCCCCATTCATCATGAGCTGAAGTCAAAGATCTAAGACTTTCTCTATGTACACAAAAGGCCTATTTCTCTCAAATATTGTTCACAAATCTGTCAAAATCTGTGTTAGTGAGCACTTCTCCTTTGCCGAGATAATCCACCCACCTCACAGGCGTGGCATATCAAGATGCTGATCATACAGCATGGGTATTGCACAGGTCTGCCTTAGGCTGGCCATAATAAAAGGCCACTGGAAAATGTGCATGTGTCTTCTGAACCCTACGCAGACCATTTGCTGTGCTTTACATTTAACTAATTGTTTGACAAGGATCCTTGTGACGCAGCAGGGTAAGGGTGCTTTGTTTCTTGTCTTTTTATTCCAACAAGTAATGCCGGGTCTAATGCTGTGCTGTGTTGTTTTGTAGACAAGGATCACACTTCCTGGGAGTGTTTTTCAGTGTTTTATTGCAAAGCACCACCATCATTTCCCTGCAATTGTAAAGATATAAAGCAGTCACAGGGTCTAACTGGCTTGTGTAGATACTGAGACCCTGATGTGCTCTAACAAAACAAAATGATAAATCAAATTCACATAAAATGAATGACTAATCAAATTACTAAAACGATCTTAACCACCTCTCCCGAATCCACTGTCCAATCATGGCTAGTCAGCGGGAACATGGCACAGCAGACCTTTTTTGATACCAAAATCAAGAGTAAAGTGTAAGGTGGGGAATGAACAGTGCGTTTGCCTGTTCTAAAACACACTGCAAATGTTAGCATGTCCAGCTAACTAGCTTACTAGCTTACTAACTACAGGAGGTGACGGACGTTACTTCCATGGCCAGGGGGCATTAGGTTACATCAAAAAAGCCCTGTTCACAGTAGCACATCCACTGTGTATGTAGTATGTATACGTTAACACTTTATACTTAAGGAGGTGTAAGAAAAATATAATATAAGAAGTCACCTGTACCCTTCAAAATAAAAGTCTCACAATTTTATATGAATGTAGAGTGCAACAACACACAGACTGCTTTTTTTATGATTCCTCGTAAAAAAAAACACAGCAGCAGAAACGGAGAGTTGACGCATCAGGGAGGGAAAGGATGAAGAGTTTTGTGTCATTATGCACATTAAAACAAGCGGTCATCCTCTTCAAAACAAAGTGTTTTCTCTGAATTTCCCCATGAAAGCTCATTATGAATGCTCACCTTTGGAGACCTCTGGGTGGTTTAAAGGCTTGAGAACTGTCCTTATTCCCAAACTGTCAGATAAATGTGACGAATCGATCATTCAGGAGGAAAAGAGACAATTAAGGTAAAAAAAAAAAAAAAAAAAAAAATATTTCAGGGGCAGAGAGGGTATTCGTGCAGGAGAGGAGTGAGAGGCGAAGGAAGGGCAAGGACAGGAGGAGGAGAAACACAAACACACTCCATAAGGATAGAATCATAGCAGAGGTCAAAATAGATTGAGAGATACAGTATAAGAGTCGGAAGCAAAGGAGGAGGGGAATTGGCAGAGGTGGAGAAAGAGGAGAGCTGCTGGTGTTTTATGAGCAGGGGAGAAGGTTAAAGAAAGTGGTTGTAAAAGGCGGATTGGACTCCTATTGAGGAAACCAGCAGTGGAGAGCCATCCTGGTAAAAATCAAATGCATTTTAATAGCCAATGATAAATCTACACACATAAAGCTCAGGTCAGCTGGGTAGTTGCCAGCCTCATGGCTGAATATGTGTGAATGTGTGTGTGCAGAGTGCATGTGTGCATTTCTACTTGCCTTGTGCTTTCTTTCTTTTTTTTTTTTAAAATCTGATAAGTGAGACTACAAGTCAACTGTGCAGGGAAATGCCCTTAGGACATGCGTCTGGTCACATGGCCCATTTAGTCAGAATCAGACATTTGTCCAAATCAAATTGTACAGTAGAGAAATTGAATTGCACTCACATGATCATGCAAGGACAAAGGACAACCGAAGCCTTAAACCAAAAAGACTTCTGTAGGTCTCAACAAGTCTTGTACAAGTATATTTTTTAAACAAGACTACAGTAAAAGCCTACAGTCAGGCCGGCAGCTCTGTGAACCTGGAACGCATTCATTATAAAGAAAACCAAACTGGAAGAGAGATACAAGTTGTGTTTGTGGTTGGCTTTCACTCTTTACTCCCACTGGCAAGAGTTGGCGGCGGGGAACAGCAGATAGGAGATCTTCTTGTCTGATATGCTAAGAGACAAAGATGTTATCAGTCATAACGTCTAATAACAGCGATACAACCTTTGCCAACACTGCATGGACCGGTACCAGTTTGCAGCCTGGTTGCTGACATCAAATTCACACGCAGTTTAGACACAGGCGCACAAATCAGTACAAATCACAGTTTTTGTGTGCAGTTAAAGGTTAACGTGTTACCATGCTAGCATCTCCTAATTAGCACAAAGCACAGCAGAGACATGTGTGAACCACATGGTGGCACTAGTTAAAAACGTCAGGTGATCATAATAAGTGATTAGGATTCATCTTCTGGGAATGATGAATGTCAGGTCATAAAATGTAATGGCAGTCATTAAGATATTTTAGTCTGGACCAAAGTGGTGGACTGACCGACCATGGCAGAAGACTCGCGGCTAGCATGGTCATTATACAGAACATGGTACTGATCACTAAATATCTCTAAAATATCTTTCCATAGATGATCCAGCCTGTTAAAATGTTCGTTTGCTTACCAGTAACTTTAATTATTCACTATATTTTTTAAATGACTAAATGTACTTTAAGTCTGTGCTTTCTATGTGGCTTTTTCAATTCAATATTAAATATGTACTTTTTGACACATCCTTTAGTAGACCTAAATTAGTCCCAAATAGAACCAGCTAGTAAGGAGCACCCAAAGTCAAAGATTTAGACTCTGTCAAGCTCTGCGAGCCACCGGCATTAAAGTGACCGAATTTCCTTGCAGTTTCAAAGGGTAACTCTTATCTAAATGAAGTGCTTTGTCAAGGTCAAAACAGTGTCCCGTAACTTATCAGAGCCATTTTTCAGTTTGAATGGTAAAAAATGACTCCATTATGAGTCCTTAGCGACAGGGAGAGAGCATCAGGACTGTCTGCAGTCTAATTACCAGTATTTATGGGGCATTCTTCTAAGTGTCTCTCTGTCTTTTCAGCTACCTGATTCCCTTTGAGTCTCTTTAATTACTTGCCGAGCTTTTTTTTTCGGCCGAGACTTTTTAAGCACTAGTTCCTCTGTACGAACGGAAGCCTACATGTGTGTATTAGTATATTCATGTGCACGTGCACCACACCATGTCTCCACTCTATAGTTTATATTAACTTTTCTGAGTGTTGACTAATGCAAAGATAAACACTGCACTTGGCTTAATTGAAATACAATAGCCTGATTGAGGTAATTAATCTAATGATCAGACCTACAACACTATGGATTTGCAAGCACTTCATTAATTTGAATTAAGGGCGAGGCTCCACTGTGGTGCAATTATGAATTCAATTTCAATTGATCCCCCCTTGGTCGGTATGCAGCAATGCACAAAAATGATTTTATGAGGTCGCACTCCACACTATTATTTTATTGACTCTCCAAAAACTGTAGCACAACATATTCAATCAAAAGCCTAATTCCCCTCTATTAGACCTAATATTAGCTAATATCAAGTATAATATAAAAATAACCACTGCTTTTACAGTGTTTGGTGTGTAGGGAATAGATGCTGAATACACATGACCGTAACATGACCTTATTTTGCCTGGTTTGACTTTGGAAACAACTGGAAGTTAGAAAAGAACTTAACAGGATGGTGAGTTACTGAGGGAAAATAGCCGGCTGGCCTGCGTTTCCCCTGTTGATTGTTCCATCCGTCCATTCCCGCTTCAGCAGCCTCCACAGTGACGAGCTGCTGCCCTAGTCACACTGCTATTGCTATGGTAACCAAGTTAGAGGTTTAGGGAAGTGAGTAATCTAATCTTCCCACTTTGTGGCATAGCGATAAGACTCGCTACCGCCAGCCCACCCGTGTGTGTGTGTGTGGGTGTGGGTGTGGGTGTGTTTGTGCGTGTCCTATTTGGTCATTCTATGCTGCATGTCTTACTCACACACACACACACACACACATACACAAAACCTATCTAGCCAATATGTTCCACCCTAATAGGCAGGTGAAAGCCGAAGGGCAGATAGGCTTCCAGTCTTGTTGGAAAGTCTGAACCTTAGTGAAGTTGGCATTCTGCACCAATATCATCAACATTACAGGAAAGCTCTGTGGCTTTTATTGCAAAGTTTAGGTGAATCTTGAGTTTTTACAGAAAACTTGTTTCAATAACTCCTGCAACTAATAGTATTCAGTACATTTTAGATCATATCCCAAGCACACAGCTACGTGCACACACAGCTTGGTTAATTTGCTTTATATATGGAAAAACTGTGTTATAATAATAATAATAATAATAATCCTTATTTGTAGAGCACTTTTCAAAAACAAGTTACAAAGTGCTTTAACAAGTGTAAAGAATAATACAAAAAAACAAGATAAGAGCATGAAAAATTACTATAAAATTAGTAAAATACAATAAGTTAGGGGTGTTAGTTAGGGGTTTGTGCAGTGCAGTGGTGAGTTTATTATCAGCTGGCTATTACCTACTGGTCATCCCTCTGTGGACCAAGCCCATGAGAACAGCTCCTAACTAAAAGGTTTTGCAGAGTCATATCAGTGTTTAATTTAATGTATGTGGGGAGTCAAATGCCATTTATTGTAGTGAATCTTGGAACATGTTGTAATATATTAACTAGGCATGATTAGAATCTATGTTAGCCAATTTTATCAATCGTTGGTTTGGGGTGTTTTTATTTATTTTTTATGTTTCAAATTTCCCCAGTTATCACGCACTCTGCACTTGTCCATGATGAAACTTGACCAGTGCTTGTTCTTGTCTCAGTAGGACCAAGAGAAGAGAGCACCTGACCCCTGCCTGTGTCACATAACACTTTATAAATCGTTATAGACAGACACACACAATGGGATAAAAGTTTATGTACCCGATAATTTGGGATTTCCAGCGCTTAACGATTTTAGCAGAGAACTGCTTCAAATATTACATAAATTACAAGCATAGCAAGACTGAAATGAGAAAATAATGTTAAATAATGTATCAGCTTATAATTTATTTTAAAAATTGTACTCTACTAAAATACAAACTGCCGTTGCAGTTTACACAGTTACACTGATGATTCAGAATGTATAAATAGGTTAGAATTTGCTACCTGCAATATAATAAAATGTCATTTATGCTAAAAATGCCTAACATAGGTAATAATGAAAGCTAGTTAGTGTAGCAGCATTAACAGCATTAAAGACTGTAGTTTTGTGCTGGTGGATCTTACACATTTTTTATACATTTGTTAGATATGTTATTTAAAACACTGACATTTGAACTCCGGCCGCTTTGTGCTTGATACCTATAATGAGGGCTGTGGTACAGTGTGCCATTGCTTTGCTTTTATTGGTGTCACTTGAGATAACATCAACCAAATAGCAGCATTACATACTCAATTTGAATTCAGGCTCGAAGCTGATAGTCAAGATAAAAGGTTTAGGACCTTGTTCTGGTAAACATGTTGTATACACAAATAGCCCCATTCCTCACAGTACAGGAGTAGAGCACACGAAAAGGCGTATTTATTGTAATGTACATCGAGATAGTCCCTATGTTAAAACAGACCTATCTCACGGTCTCAGAAGCGTACGTTCAGGCAGTGCACACGAGAAAGGCTTGGCCTGTAAGCCTTTATTTTGGCACGGGGATAACTCCGTAATAAAGACTGAGAGGGATAGGATCTGCAAATGAGATAGAAGCAAAGTCGTTAGATCCCTTTATCCACGCACGTTCACTCTCTCTCACACCGTCTTCCATCTCTCACCTCTGCTGCTTTTGCTTTTCCTTCGTCTCTCCACGGGAACGTATCCAATCATACCACTTTGAGATTGTTATTAAAATTTCCATTGCCACTGTGTATGCGCACAGCAGGGGCCCTGAATGAGATGAGTTGGGGTGGTGGTGGTGGTGTTCAGACAGTATCTGGTGTGAGAAGGGAACGTAAGCGGCGAGTGGCAGCCGCCGTGCATCAGAGCTATCAGTAGAGGTGGTGAAAAGTGGGACGGAGGCTGATGAAAATAGCGGGGTCACCTTTGGGCCAGCCCTCGCTCTCACCGGCATCAGGGATTTTATTGTCACATATTTTTTTCGTCATTCTGAAAATAATGGAACAGGACTGAGACGCAGAGTGGCGCGGGAGGGGAGGAAGATTGCGCCAAAATCGGGGGGCCAGCGCAAAGGGAGGGATGGATGGATGGATATTGGGGATGAGAGATGGGAGGATTGGACTTCTTTCGGTAATGACAGGATTTGGCTGGGATTAAGAGAGGGAACAGGGGAATCAGGTGGGCTCTTTTGGAAAGAATTTGAGTTGTGGGTGTGTGTGTGTGTGTGTGTGTGTGTGTGTGTGTGTGTGAGAGGGGGCGTATTCGCAGAATGACTTTAAATGGCTTCTGTTGTGAACTGTCCCTTCCAGTTGGAGTGTAAACTAGAAGTCAGCAGTTATGAATCTTCAAATCTAACTTGAGAAAAAATAGACTGTAAAAGTGCACATATAGCAGCAGCCCCTCATAATGTCCAAACAGACATGGGATAATAAAACAAATGGCAGATTGTATCTTCATCTTCTGGGAAAACCTGGCAAAGTATATGTCAGCTCAGTGATATTCAGTTATATTGTGCCATAACCATCTGCTGTATACAGTATAACTGTCATGTCCGTAAATACTGTACTCAGGGAAACAGATAGGATGTCCCAGATAAATGAAGGCTCATAATCCTTCATGCAGCAGCAGTGGCGACATCCACCCGCCCTTTTGGCCCTCCCCTCGGGATTTCAGGTCATGCCTTCTTATGTAAGCCTGATAAAGACACTTGTAATGGAATAATAATGCTTGTCTCAGCTCAGTTTCTCTCTTTCAGGTTTAAAAATACTACTATTACTACTACAGCAGTTCTTTTTAAAATGCCCAATTTATCCATAACATCATAGGCTTTTTGTCACCATGATGATTTGCTTGTCAGATGTTGTTCCTTTTCTAGATTTTGGCTTCCAAGCGCAATTGATGTTCCTTTTAGAGTTTCCCCTTCCCCAGATCGTTTTCCTCAAGTTACAGTTTGGTCAAGTCCCAGATTTCTGTAATCACGCCAGCTGTCACTTCCTTTGTCAGCAGCGAGCTAGTACACCTCATTAGAGACCGTGTGTGGCAGGAGGATGCTAGCAAAGCAATTTGAGCTACGAGCTCACAGAGAGATGTTGGCTTCAATTCCAGGTATGAAGAAAGAAAGAAGGAGAGAGAAAAGAAAGAAAGACAGGATAGAGAGGAGTCACATTAAGGTTTGCCTTGTGGGTCATTCTACCAAGGAGAAGAACATTTTCTCATTTGCTTGAAGATAATTGCAGCACTTATTATTCTGCTGATGCTCAGTTAAGCAGTAACCCAGAACAGGCCATTTTATATGGGGCTTAAATTCACAGTGAAGGTGTAATATCGGCTGGACACCTTGTAGATATGTGTGTTTGTTATTTCTCATCTTATTGTTTACAGAAGTCATTAATGTAGTAAGAAATGACAGCAGAGCAGATGATTACATTACAGTTATTGACCTGACCGTGGCCTCCATTATTTATTTTACGGTCAACAGTAGAGATCATGACATGGTACTGCCTTATAGATAAATCCAGTTAATCCTGGACATTGTCACTTTTAAATCAAAAGGATTCATTTTTATCGACAATGTGACATTTAGATAGGTCTAAATTTGCTTTATAAAAAGACATATGTAAAAACTAAAAATGTGAAATTCATGCATGCCAGTTCCGCATCAATATACTGTATTTCCATAGCAGCTGTGTCTGCAACGTTTCCCAGTTAACCTAAATACAGTTTGAAACGTCATAAGCTTAAGGCGCCATTTCTGATTTCTTCTCATCGACAGTGCAAATGAGCTTTCCACTCACTCTCTGGAGGCCTTCAACGGCGTTGTGCTCCAAATGTAAACATCTGAAAGGCTGTTTATTTGTTGGCTTCAACACTCGTCCCAGGAGGAGCGGTGAATCCCTCGTGGCACTAAAGTCGGGCGGAAACTCTGCATGCCAAAGACTTTGTGTTTTGAGAGCAGAACTCATAGATTGTGCTTTGGGAGAGCCCAGTGTGGCTCGTGGTTTGTTTACATTAGAGGAGCAGATCATATTGAGGGTATTGGCAATAAAGGGACAGGTGACGTGTTTATTTACTCACTGAAATTGCATCTAGGAGCAGTTTGAAAGTTCGCCCATAATGTACATCAAGTACTGCATAATAATAATAATATTTATTTGGACAATCTTAAAACGGAGTTACAAAGTGCTTTACATGGTTGAACAAAAATTATATATATAATATAAGCCAATCAAAATCAAGCAATTTAAAATGATATAAAGGTAAAAAAAACAAGATTCCTCAAACGTGATACAGTAAAAATGGGCTCATAGACAAGATAAAAATGAAAGGATGCACTAACATGAATATGAGGCTTTTATGTAAAGGTATGTCTTGAGAAGTGATTTAAAAGACGTCAGTGAACCTGCAAGCCTTAGGTTCTCAGGCAGGAACTTCCAGAGCCAAGTCCAGGCTCAAGACAAAGTCACCTTTGGTCGTGAGCCTGGACTTTGGAACAGCTTGATGAAGTAAAGACTAGTGAGGAAAAGATGTATTTTTCTAAATATTACAGTACATTGTGAGAAAGGGTCTACTGGTGAAAAACACTGATATTAAGTTGCATGCTTTTTCTTTTGTCCTCGTCAACCCGTCCAACATAGTTATTTTAAACGGGAAGTCAATCTAGCGCTGCTCTTTCAGCTTCAGGTGGAGATAATGGTTAGAGTCACATCCCGTCCTCAAAGGACATCTATTTTGGTTTCTCTCTCTGAGGAACTGGTATCTGGTAGCTTCTTCTTTGCTGGATTTCTTTCAGTATTACTGGACAGTAAATCTAAATGCAAAATAACATTATTTTAAAAAGAAGGCCTCATTTTTTATTTGGTTTTGATTGGCAGTTACTACACAGACTGAGATTAGACAAAATAATGAAGATGCTGTTTTTTTTTCTGCTTTTTAAACAAACAATTTGTTTAAGGCTTCGCTTAAAAAATGTGTTTTTCTTATTGTTACTTCGCTGTGCAGTTTGAGCTTCACTCTGCAGATTGGTAAGAGTGTCCTCCAGAAAAATACATGACGGTATGTAACTAACTAACATACTTATTTTAACCCTAAACCTACGGTCATATTTCATATATGGGAGTCACTGACAAACAACAGATTCTGTCGTTTAGGAATGAGCATGTGTTGGAGTGGTGTGTCTGCAGAGTTTGACACTAAGAGGCTGTTTTCACACTCATCTGCTGGAGGTGGAAAAACTCTCTGTGCTCACCTTAAACCTCAGTTTAACACAGGTACATACAAGATGTTTCTGTGATATGCAAAGTGTGATGTGGTAACTCGGAGCCTCCAGTGCACACACACTGACACTGGACATAACAGTCAAGCATGAGACATTACGTGTCTTGTAGTTAAACTTCTGAAATAAACAACGTTTGCACATTTACAGATTCACTGAGAGTGCAGTAAATGTAATTTTTATGAATTTCTAACAAGGTAACTAAATCACACTATTAGATAAAAATCAGTATTTTTATACTTGATAATTACATTGTTGAGAATGTTGTCATGTTTTTGCAGTGCTATTGATAATTGAACTAAACTCGCACGGTATAAGACTTTTTGAGTCAAATTAAGTGCTTTATAGACAACTCGTAGCTAAATCTATGGCAAATATTAAATAGAAGAGAAAAAATTCTCCCTTCATCATATTTTGGGTTAAAATCGCAAATTTTTCTCAAAAGATGAAAGCAATGTCAATCATGCACAAGCTGGACAATAAGACAATAACAAAAATTCTCGCCATAAATTTTTTTTCAATAACTATATAACAAATGTTCAATAAATGTTTGATTTTATTCACTTGAATCATACACAAATTAGGTTTATTTAGTTGAGGAAAAATGACTGAAAAAAGCTTTTACTTAATTTTATTCATGCATATTTGTTAACAAAGACTTTATCATAATTGTTTTGAATGATCTACCTCAGATTTGTGAAGTGATCCACTGTTTGGCCTCACGTGTTGACCATAAAGAAGAGTTTAAACCACAATTAACCATCAGGTTTCTTCAACTTTCACTCAGGAGCAAAAATCAACCTTTAAACTCGAAAGAAATAATGATTTGATACTTATCGTGATAATTATCGATATCGGAAGATATGAAACTTTTTATTGTGATAACATTTTTGCCATATCGCCCAGCCCTAGTTACAGCGCAGATATTTGTGCCGTCAGATTTCTCGGCCAGTGATCACCAGCCTTTGCCTCTTCCATCCTTCTCCTCGCACTCGTCCTCCACACCCTGATACAGCTTTACTCTTCCTCCTCTTTTCTACAGCTCCTTTCCCTTTCGCCTGGACTGGACGTCTATTCCCAATAGCTCTCTCTTTAGCCCCCGGCCTATCCTCTCTGGTGGTCTTGTGCACACAGGATTAGCCATTAGCTCGTAGTTCTCTTCCTCTTCCTCCCTAGACCAAACCCTGCCACCACTCACCCGCTGTCTGGCTGTCCAAGGCTCTTCTCCAACACTCAGCGGTGCGAGATTGGCCCCGCAGGCTGGTGGCAAGATTAGAAGTGGCACGGTGAGCTCAGTGGGCAGCCAGCTGACACCGGTGGAGTTGGTATAGAGTAGTTGCAGGCTGGAAGCTGACATTTCCTGAGATTTTTTGTCACCGATGCATTATGCAGAAAGCAGGTGATGAGGACAGAAGGGGCATTACTGTGCCAAGATTACTAGATTACTAGATGGGAATGTCAGGGGATTGTCTGCTCAGTGAAGGTGTGCGTGCAGGTGCATATATTGTTTTATCTACCGTATAATTATGTTTAGCATGATTCAACTTAAAGGAGACAGAATTGTTTGTTTTGTATCATAATGCTATACACAAAGGCCATTTTTAAGTTCAAAGACTTATTGGTTAGTGTAATAATTCCTTCTGTCCTTATGGACATGAAGCCTTTGTAGCATGTGAACACTACATTGTAAGATGGGGACGAAAACATTGAGAGGGAATGATTTAACAATGACTTAACATTGAAGTTAGATGCTGAGGAACGTCTAGCTAACGAAAAGTGGTCCATGGCTAATATTAGAAGCAAGGGTTGGGGGTGTCATTGAGATATTAGACGAGAGAATATTATAGCCCACAGTAGGCTGTTACACAGTCTGTGCAACAGAGGATGATACGGGACCGAGACCTGTGTAAAGAATATGTGGCAGCTGAGGGGGTGAGAGAATGTTCCTAAAAAAACTACTGAAATGTAGACGTTGCTGTGCCAAAAAGTGCCATTAAAATCTTAATATCAAAATACGTCTTGGTGGGCACAATGTGGCGAACAGAATATTAACTTTGGATTGTTTGTCTCAGTTATACTGTATCTTTTATTTTAGTTAATTTTAGTATCATATTTAAACACTAAATTCTTTCAGATTAAGGGCTGACTGTAATTCCTAAATCTGCTGTAATTGATTTATACATTTTTTCTTTTGGGCCAGCTGAAAGTTCTGAGCACACCATTGAAATACCATCACCTTTTAAGTTGATATGATTAACTTTTTGTCTTATTTACATGTTGGTTTCTGAGCGACATTATAATTCAGTTTGAGTTGTGTTTTTTGGCCACCTGGCGAATGTAAGTAATGTCATATTCTCTCTTCTCTCTCTTCAACTTGCCACAAATTCTCATCGAGCAAATCTGTTTGTAGCTGTGGTTCTTGCATGATGGCCATTGTGTGTGCTGCAAAGACATTGTGTGTTTTCGTCCTCTTCCTCAGTATTTCACGCACACGCGCACGCACACACACACACACACACACACATACTTTGCGTAATACAAGTAGATGGTTCTAAATGACTCAGCAATAGGTAGCAAAATGATGTCTGCTTCAGTATGAAGGCAAAGTTTTAGCATCTGCTTTAAATGCAAGCCCCAAGATAAGATTCAAGCCTGGACTGATTCCAGTATAAAGGCAAAACAAACTGTTTTATTTTTTTATTTTTTAAAGAGCAGATGTTGCAGAAGTTAGATTTTTTTTTTACAGTCAGCCAGGGTCAGGCTTTGAAATACCCTCTATGACTGCCAAAGTGCCATAAAGCATTGCATGAAATGACAATCTCCTGCAGGGGCACTTGCATCCTTGGGCTGACATTTTCATCCAAAATATCCACGTGCAGGAGTGATAATTGTATTTAATCAATTGACTAGATAGGGCTGTGCAATACGGTAACACAGATCATATAATTTTGACAGATATTACAATTGCGATATGAGCTGTGAAATTCACAATTAGTGGGGATGATTATTTTTGCATAACAATTGTCATTTTAAAATCATGATGATGTTTGTTCTGGGTCTGTATGAAACAAACATGTTTTATAACATCCGGAGGACAATATTTGTAAGACAGTTAACATTACTGCATTATAATGAAATGCTGTCACACCCTTTACCTTTATCAAATAAATTGCAGCTTCTGCAATTTTGATATTGCACTTTGCCATATTGCAATTTCGATAATATTTAGATAATAATCAAAGAAATGTACAGTTTGTGGCAGTGGTCAGCAATAGGTGGCCCGCGGGCAAGAACCGGCCCCACAGCAATAATATCAGCTTTGACAGCAGAAAAATAAAAAATAAACGCGGCTGGTACTGAAATAGATCTAATGACAGCAACAGTTACTCACATAATCACTTTAGTGTTTGTTTCCATGAGCATCCAATATATCCCAAACTCATGTATTGCTTCAGCTATGAAGACTTTCACTTGACCACATTCACAAACATTTTAGCGCTCCGCTAACGTAAATGGGGGTAAAATTGTAAACGTGCGGCTGGTGTAGCCTTTTCAAATGTTATCGACCGAATGGATCACATTCTGACAGCGAAACGATTCATTTCGCTCGGGTTGCAACGGTCAAATATTTTGATTCACTGTGTTACAGCTGCCGTTTTGGCCGCTAGTAAATGTTACTTCAAAGCATGGGTACTTCCTGTCGGCTCGGAGGCATTGCATAGTTACATTTTGGTGTAGCCTAAGCCGTCACATACGCTATCGATTTGAAGCAGAAGTATAAATTGCACTTAATGCTAACCCCATGCTAACTTTCAAAGTAAAGCTCAGTCTTAATCCTGCCATATCATACACCCAAAAATAATGATTACTATACGCTAAACTGTCCTCATTGTTAACCCTAGAGATTTACAAAAAAAACAGTAAAACAAAGAATGCATGCAAAGGGTCATTTTGCTGCTATTTAGCATTAATCAAGTAAGTCCAACTCAATTTCAGGGTTAGCTTGTGCTCCAAGTAGTGTTCAGTCCATAATGTGTTTGTGCATAAAGGTCGTAAAGGCCTTCTTTCATTGGTATTTTTGAAGGCTGAAACATCATAGATGGATAAAACAACAGTTTGTTAGCACATAAGTACACCCCCTAGGAGTTTCTGATAGCACAAACAAATAGTTCACTGGAAATTTGCTTATTTGCTTTCTTGTCAAATGAAAAGATTGATACTTACAATAAAGACTGGAAGCAGGGGGTAACAGATGTAGCTCTTTCCAATATAACTAAACTTTTCAGTTTGTGAACACGTTAATTAGTGAGCTTAAGTGGTGCTTGCAGGCATTTGTTTTACTTTGGGCAGAGCCAGGCCAGCTGTATCCATACTTTTTTAAGCTAAGCTAGCTAATTTTCTCCCGCTTCTAACTCCATATAATGGACAGATACGAGAGCGGCAGCAATCTTCCCATCCAGCTCCCAGCAAGAAAGCAAATCAAATATCAAAGATACTGCATTAAGTCACATTCAAGTGGGCAAACATTCCAGTGAAAACGTGAGAACATAAAAGGGAGATCTACTTGTCCATACTCAAAGCACGTTTGTAGGTCTTCCTAAAATAACTTGACAAACATTTTTTCTCAGACAGTTTTGGGTGTATAAATTTTTTGAGTAATTTCAACATAAAACCACAGCATAATGAAGTGTGTCCCAGTACATATCCACCGAGGCTCTACACTGTTGCAAAGGTCAGGGTGGGCTACTAGTAGCCTCATGGGACAGGATATTTTTGCAGAAGGACCACTCTACAAACAAGAGTGCATCACAATTTTCCACAAGGGTGAATAGAAACAGACGGAGAGGATGTTTGTTACTCCCTGCCAGCTCATTCCTGTATATTCTCCACATTGTGCCAGTGCTTGAAGAATGAATATGCCAAGGTTAGAGAGGCCTAGCTACTAGTACGAACTGCGAGGGAAATTAATTGAATTTCCAACAAGCATGCTGATGTGAGATATGGATAGGAAATTCAAAATCCTTGTGTGCTGTATGTATAAGGACAAATAATGGAGTAATGGAAGGAAGGAGTGTTGGACCAGAAGAAAAACATTGGCCAAATAATACCAATCTCTTTCATTTTGACGCTTTGGTGGTGCTATCTGCCACATTTGTATAACATTAAACAAACTCCAAATTAAGCAGAAACAAAGCCATGATTGATTTAGTCTGTTTGATGAAAAAAAAAATCATTTTTCCAGCCTAATAGACAGTGAGTGCTGTGGGCCAGAGCTTTGTCATAATGCATTAGTAAAATCAAACATAAAATAGATGGGTGTCCTCTTTAGGGAAGAATGGCCTGCATTGCTTTTCTTCTCTCTGAGCTATTTGAAGTCCAATGTGACTTGCTTTAGGCTAATGCAGCGTATTTTGGGATTATAACAGGAATCTTGTCTTGGACACAACACAGGAAGGGACTGATAAAAAAAAAAAGGCCAAAGCAAATATAGAATAAGAAAGGCACAATAGCTGATTCCACACCCTGTTGTTGGCAAGCAGTGCCCTGTGAAATGCTTTTTGCATAATACTGACCTGTTCCAAATTTCAGATGGTCAACACTAAATTGTAGTTTCTATGGTATAAATCAACAAACACTCGTATTTGTAAGGATTTTTATTTATCTTGACATGACTGATTGATGGACTATATGAAAACAACCTCAGATACTTCTCTGATTATGACTGATGGTCAAAAACAGGAAGAAATCATGGATGACTTTTGTGACTTCGATAGACTACCATAGAAATAAAGTTAACACATTTCAAATTTGTCAAAATTAATTATATCCACTATGACTAGAGCTTTAACTGAAATGTGTCACAGCAATGCTTGATTATTCTAATTTGTTTTTTTCATTTAGATATTTCCTTTTTTCAATGATAATTCTGTTTACATTGGTGTCTTTGTGTGAAGACACAATTAAATACTGATGGTATTGGTGCCAAAACATAAAGAAATATACACTGACATTGTGGGAAATATTCACATAGATATCAATCACATGTCTGTGCATTAAATACAGAGCTAGTTCCAGGAGCTGGTTAGCTTCACGTAGCATAAAGACTGGAAACCATTAGCCTGGCTTAATTTATACCCAAACAGTAAAAATAAAATGTTGTGATTTAATGGGGAGTAATCTAGTAGGCTACTGTTTTTTTGGCAACAAGTGTATATTTTAAATATGGGCAGAGTCAGGTTAGCTGTTCCCCCAAGCCTTTATGCTCAGCTAAGTTTATCGCCTCCTTGTGTCTAGCTCCATAGTCAATGTACAGATATGAGACTGGTGTCGATCTTCTCATCTCACTCTCAGTAAGAGAGTGAGTTAGCATATATCCAAAACTTTTCATGTCCTGGCACTAATGTCAAAAAACTGAAATGACACCCAGCCCTAACCAGGACACAATCAAGGTGCCTGAGGAACAGAAACTTTCCCAAATATCAATGTCCCTCAAACTTCAGTATTAGATTCCTGATCCATTAAAATAACTAACACGGGCCATACTCTGTCTCACTCATGTTTAATTAAGAATAAAGAAAATAGGAGGTATAGACAAGCCACTGCTCCTAAAGTTTTTTGAGCAACCTGAATGTACTTTTGCAGAGCTCTGGTTGACTGCAGATAGGTGACAGGATTGAAAGACAGTCACTGAGCCATTCAGGCAAGAGGAGAACAGAATACAGAGTCTAATCCTCTCAAAGCTGGGAAATATGAAGTTTGAAAGCCATAATTCCTCTTTTTAATCCATTCAGAAAGGCTCTGACCCAGTTGGGGACCTTGTTGGTGGATTTATTAACCACTGCACGATCACTACCAGTGATAGTTGTACCTGGCTGCAGCTGCACCTAGGTACTGTAGGATTTGGGGCAGTGAGTCAGAGGTCGTTGTGTTTGTGTTGTGCTTGAGGTTTGAATTTGAATTGTGCAAATTGTGATAAGGGTTTTATTTCTATTGGCATGCTCAGGGGGCAGGGAGGATTTTAGACATTTTTGGACACAACTGAACATGCCCTGGTAGCCATCTGCCTTGATTCACAGCCTGCAGATCCATCCCACAGAGCAATGCAAGGATGCAATATTGCCTGTTGTTGTCAGAGCCCAAATAAAAGGGGCTGCACTGACTGCTTACCTGCCTGAACAGCTGACTTCTTTGAATTTAAGTGGCTACGTTAGTAAAAGGTCAAACTACTGTGTCCTAAATGCATTGGCTGCTGTTTGTCAGTCATGTACTCATCTGAGTTTGTTAAAGAAGTCCAGTCTCTTATTGGGAATAGTAAAAAGTTGAGAGAATGGCAAGTCTTTTTCAGTGACAACTGACAACAAGCAATGCAACGAGTGATTCCTAAAATGTCAGTTGTAAGAGCTAATTGCTAAACCTATAACAGTTAGCATGTTGACAGGAGGTTATCTGCAGACATGCTTCAGTATGACAAAAAGCATGTCAAGAGTATTAATTAAACAAAATTCAGAATCAAAGACTTTATTTTCCATTGCAAAGTGATGGAAATCGCTTTGGCGTGGTTCTGCCATTGCACCACAAACTACCTTGCGGAAGGAATGAGGAGAATCAACAATATGTTGTGACAGTAAAGCTGCAAGGTCGCATGTGAATCATCTCTTCAGCATGCCCCAGCATGCCTCAATTACAAATGGTTGCTGTCATTTTTGATTGGATCTTGCTAAAACATGAGAGCAAGCCAGTAATAAATCCACCTTGGTGAGGACATGACCTGAGTTATGGTGTGGTCAGGCCAAACTTGGGCGCTGGTGCATAATGCACTCACTGCAGCTCAACAGCATCCCTCATATTATTTCACAGTTTGGGCGGTTATAAACAAGCATATTTACAATCAATCTTTTCTGAATGAGAGGTCAATCCTACCCACCTCTGGACACTGGAAAGCTTTGTTATTTCGCTTTTCAAAATTCAATTCCATTGAATTCTGCACACGGTGATTGCTCCATGCTTCCTTACTTAAAGTAATGAGAAGCAAATTTTTGTCTGCACCTTTCAGTCAAGTTAAAAAACTCAAACAGTCAGAATGTGATGCCTTTGTGTCAGTGGAACGTAAATAAAAAGTGCTTCGTGTCCTCATTTCCAACCTTTTAAGAGATTGCTTCATGGGTTTCATGTTGGTCACATTGAGTTTGTTTTGTGTTTCCCTGCCAATGCCCACCAAGCATTTTGATAGTATCATTATTTATATCAGTCATTGTTGCCCCGTGCCTGATTCATTTTGTCATTTGCGTCACTGGAACAACCGCCCTTGGCTCACTTTTTGGCAGAGCTTGGCTTCTCCTCATCGGCCTTATGGCTGACAAATGACTTTGTGAAAAGCGATATGGTCTCCTGCAGGGAAAAAAAAAGAATAGAAATTGAATCCTGGCCTCTGTCGTCAGTCTCATCTGTCATCTTTTCAATATTGATGTCCATTATGTTTATGGATTATTTGGCTGTCTTCTGTTCTCTGGCCCAGCTCGCCCCGTCAGATCGGCCACTTGGGGCAGCGGCCTGTTGATAATGCCATCTTGATTGATGGGTTTCATAGTTTAATTGTCAGCAGGACCTTCTTTTAATGGAGCGCCCCATACAACTGAAAGACTACATCTTAGATGAGTCAGATTTCAATCTGCATGTACTGCTCGCAGGGTGATGCAGATACAATGTGACCGTACCACAGATTCAGTATCATCATCCCGGGCCATTATCAGCTGTTTGGCTCATGTTTATTGCATCCTGTATCACCTTTCATGGATCACATGTCCGTTTACGGGAATAAAACAGCCCTCGATAAGATTTATCACACTGCCACTAGGCATCACTTTGTTTCACCGGCATGGTGCAATGATTCTGTGACTCGTATATCTTTGGGAACACTCACCGCAATTGAATATATTTATACATAGTAATGTATTATTAATTATAGGTACACATACCCAAAACTAAAACAGCCCTGCGCCTTCATGAATGTTATAATGGTTTAGAGAGTGTTAATTCAACGTAGTGGTTATTTGTGCTGCTGTTTAATTGAATTGTTTTATACCTAGAGTTGTTTTTTAAGATTTTGTCAACCTAATTAAAATCAGTCAGGGTAAGCTATAGCATACTGTCTACATAGTAGCGTACTCTCTTATTCTGCTGTATGAGTTCATCTGCATTGATGTATCCCGTCATTATCATTGTCATCATGATCTATTTTTGTCAGTTTGATTATTTTCCATGTGCAATATCCATATGGGCTTACAATAGGGATTGCATGCATACATGCCACATTATGATGATTATATGATTACAACGCATAGCCATTACACTTGCACATACGATCCAGTGAGTTGAAATAAATCGCTTAATACATGTTCAGTCTAAACCTTTTTGAATGGTGATTCAGTAACAATAGTGAGCCATGTGGGGTTTCAGCGATCACACACATCGCCATATGTAGGGAGCATCAGCCCATGTCTCTTTCCCATTCCTCTCCTCTCCTCTCTGGCTCTCCCCAGTGTGTTTGCAACCAAGGTCGTAGTGGTCTTGCTCTGTTTTCCATGGGTGTGTGGGCTTCATTCATCATCCGTATGATAGCCGCATGGTCGAGTGCCCTAAATCTCCTGTCTGTGTTTGGGTGTATGTCTTTGTGTGTGCGCTCACTCAAAGAAATTGTCTCATTCTCTCCATATGCTCGCTCAAATGAATGATCTCTCTCATCCTGTCTTTCTCCCCAAAACTCCCTTTTGTTTTCGCTGATGTGTCTACTTATGATCAAATAGAAATATTATTATAATTTATATATAGAAATTCCAGCACAATTGAAGAAAGAAGAATACACAATTATTTACCTCACTGTATTGTTCTTCATTTTAAACCAATGCTTTATATCTTACACATTTCGGACCTGGAATTAAGTCATTTTTAGGTCAAGGCCTCTTTGGTCTTTGATGAGTCTATTAAAACTACACCAAAGGTGGAAAGAGTACTAAAATAAAAAATACTTTAGTAAAAGTACTGTTACAATGATGAATTTTTCCTCAAGTAAAAGTAAAGTTACAGTTATAAAAATCTACTTAAGTAAAAGTAAAAAGTAGCTCATTTACATTAATTAGTTACTTTTTTATCCTCCTAAAATAACTCATTTCTACTGATTTAATATCTTATTAATACTTATTGTTCTTGTTTAATTAAATCGCAGTTTTTTGCAATTTGATAAAGGCACAAAGCCGGATTTTAGTTCGTTTGACAGCTACCAAAGCAATGGCGCAAAACAATGTTAGAGCTTTTATTTTGAGAAGTTTTGTGAATGTTTTTGCTTCATTATGAAACTGTGGCGGAACAGAATAGACTATGGGGGGCCGCACTGGACTGGGAAACACTGGACTGCATGTGAAGTCATATGCCTATTTAGGCTACATTCAAACAACAACTTTTTAGGCGTTAGCATAATTAATTTTTTATCAACACAGGCCTAAGTCTAGTTAACTAGTTACCAGCAGGTTGCTAGTGCCAACCAACATCAGCAATGTCATGTACCGATATCTTTTTGGTTAATTTGAGCAAAGCCTCTTACTAAACTATGAAAACTTCTTTTACCAACTACCCGTGGTACAAATAGGGGTGTGAACTGTCTTTAAGCAATAGCTCACAGCAGGCCGTGATATACGCTTATTATATTATAGTTAAGGCACTTCGCGTCGGGTCGGCAACCCCATTAACTGTGATACAATAAGCGTATATCACAGCCTGAAGTGAGCTATTGCTTTTATAAAACGGTTACCAAGTATGGCGAAAAGAAAGTAACAGAAACATTACAATTGGATTTTGATTTATTTCATCAATAGACATTTATTTATGAATACAAAAAGTAGTTCCACCAGGCAGCCGGTACATAGCGCATGACGGTTGACGCTAAGCAACATAGCTACATCAAACTGAAAAACTGTCCAGCATCAGTAGATTCACTTTGGCAACTTGTGTGTGCTGCAGCGAGGATATTACTCCACTTTCTCCGGTCCCCAAGTTTCGGGTTGCGAATTGCTCTGGAGAGAGGCTTCGCATTTGTGTTCACTAACAGCCATAATCTCTCTCGTTTCAAGACCTGCATCAGAGAGTTTTTGAATTGTGGTACTGCGGAGGCAATGGTTTGTGTATCTTTGCCGTGTCCCTGCTCGCTTGCATATTCTTGGCAACATTGTTGCCAGGTGATTGATGCCAATTGGCTCACGAGTGTACCTGTAAAACACCAAATGCATTTTTAGATGATGTCTTAATCTAACGATAACCTGCAAAAAAGCCTGACTGTTATTTTACTTACCAAACATCGTCATCAGCGCAGACAACATTTCTTGTGGCATATTTCAGTCCGTTTTCATCTCTTTTGATGATGAATGATGTGGGTTTTAGCTGCGGATTGCCCTCATTCCCCTTGCGCCCAAAGTGTAGCTGAACGTCAAACCGTACATTGTTTACTAGCCCCTCCACCGTCTCGGGATGCAGTACTTTCTTAATGGCTTTTAAGTCATCTTCTGATATTGATGTGTGATGGACCGTAGTGTCGAGTCTTTGTCTTCTCAGTGTTTTCACAACATCAATGAAACCACTGTTGCACGTTGTAAACTCTGTGTCTCTGAGGAGGCACCAGGACAGACCGAGTGGCGGGTCGTTAATGTAACGGTTGATGCCAGCACGGAGACCAATGTAGCTGCTCAGGCCATATAGTTCGCTGTTACTGTTTCTGACAGTGGCATAGAAATCTCGTAAAATGTTATTGAAACGGTCCTTTGATGTGGTTGGAAAGTCTATTGCTATACGTTTATCCTTACACCAGTCTTCAAAGCATCTCACTGCCCACTTGGTTTGCTTCTCAGTGGTCTGTTCATTCCGGTTCTTTTCGAGTTGGTCGATCTCCTCTTTAGTTAGCTCCGCATGTCAAGTGTCTTTTTTTCTGTCGAAGTCTGCTCAAGCCACTCCTCCATGGTTAGGCCTCCCAGGAGGTCAAAGTTTAGCTTTGGAGATTCCCTCTCCATTAGTTTCCAGCCAGACAGTCGGGGATCGTTCCCTCTGGCTGGATGAAGCCCAACGCTCCTGTTTTACGCATGATCCATGTGCTACTCAGGGTTGGCCCTGACAGTGTTGGAGCCCTAGACGAGATTAGAAATTTTGAACATTAAAGACTTAATTTCCTGCATTCTGGTAAATATTTCTGCAGCAATTTATGGTTAATCTTCATCTATATAAAGCGAAACGCAATATTTAGGCGGTAGGTGAGAGTTCAAAATTTTATAGAATATAATGCAGTCAGGCTTTCAGGCATTCTGTATGCTATTGCATTTATGTTTTCTCCTGGAGATCACCTTTTCTAATTTAATAATATCCCTGCTGAGTCAGTACACAAGCTTGGCCGTTTGGGGAAATAACCTCTTTTAATAGGCCTACGTGGAACCTTGTCACCTCAACCATAAATGGATTCATTTTTATTCAGTTAGAAACTCCTGGACTTTAATTTAATGTGCATTACGTTATTGATTCGCAGGTATATAGCTTCTTCCCTTTAGACCGTTAGACCGACACAGTTTGGGACAACATGCTGCATGTGAAACCGAAACCAACCAAAAACACTACTGATCTCACCATAAATCCACATGTTAACTTCAGCAGCTCCAATAAAGTGCAGCTCACAGTCCAAAACAACAAGGCTGTGCTTCAGTTCAAAGATGTTTATAGTGCAAAACTCTACCAGTTACGTCACTGTCTGGACTCACAGCGCGAGGTGCACATGATTAAAATTCGCATCAACTGGGCAGAGTTGATTTGTGAGTCGAAAACCTTGTCTTGCGGCGCCCCCTCACATTTTGGGCCCTAGGCGAACGCCTATGTTGCTGTTCCACGGATCGGCCCTGGTGCTACTGCAGCTGGGGACTCTCCGCAGCAAGCTGAGTCACAGTCAGTCCTGTCTTTGAGCCACCCGCAAACGTGAATTTATTTTTTACTCAGTAACTGCTGTGATTTAAAATGTAGCGAAGTACAATACTTCAAAGAAAACATACTTAAGTAAAAGTAAAATTACAGATTATAAAAACAAACAAGTACACAAAAAACTACTCAATTACAGTAACGCGACTAAATGTAATTCGTTACTTTCCACCTCTGAACCACACTGCATGTTTGACTTTTCCACAAAATGCTGTATGATTGATTCTTTAAAATGTGAACAATTCATTATATTAATTTAATCAATTACTGCATACTGCTGTTGATTGACTGAGACACTGAGTACAATTAGCTAACAATTCTAAAGCCTGATAATCATATTGGAGTCTCAAGAACAAAACAACAGGATACCCAGAAGATTGAGCATTAAACTCTTAATTTCCAGCCTTCCAGAGAAACTTTCTGCTCCAATTTATGGTGGAAATGTCTTTATTAATATGAAGAGAAACAAAACTGATGTGGCCGGTGACAAATCACAATATAAAAATATTATTGAATATAATGCAGTAATAAATAGCTTGTTTTTTTAGCCTAAGCTACTTTTTTGGACAAGGCAGATTTCTTTATTCTACATTTACATTGAATTTCATGTTTTCCTATTTTGCAAGGAAACCTTTCTCATATAATCTTTATTTGTTATTTAACATTTTTGATGCAAGCTAACTTTCAGAAAACATTTAGCAAATGCTTTCAAAAAGTGGTGGGGACATGTCCCCAGCGTCCCCAGTGTAAATGACACCTATGCAAACCAGTAACTAACTGCTGTTAATAGCAGACATCCATCATACTTAAGAAGCTACCTAGTGTTTCTGTAGTGGTGACAAAACTTTAAACTTTAAAAAGTATAAATGCATTGTTAGCAGTTTGAATGAAACGGAAGCCCTCTGCGCTCTCCGGGTAAAATATTAAGCCAAACTCCCTTTAGGAAATTTGATATATTAATAATTCCTTTCGGTTTTGCAAAAACACATAACTTTAGAATCACAAAGATATGAGGAAGATGAGTCTTCTTGTCATTTAGGTATCAATATTATTCGAAATCGAGATTTTAATCCAGTACACGTTACTAGCTGTCCGTTCTGTATGTGCGCTGAAAAGAATTCTGGTGCGTGTACACAGCCTTGGATCTGTAAATGGAAACCTTGGACCAAGCACACAACACTATTCCAGCCATGATTTGTGTGTCAGGTTACATTAAATGAGTTGCCCACGGACATTTGTAGTTTGCCAAGACATGCTGTTGTTGTGATGTTAGCTATAGAGGCAGGAGAGTTGTGAGCATCGCTGATTTGAGCTGACTTTGATTGTCTTGTCCTGTCTGAATGTCAACTTCATGTTAGCTCTGCAGCAGCCATCGTAACAACAGTATGCTAACCCCCAATTTAGCTAATGTCAATTACGTTTCTTGTTGTGTTGTTGTTCGCTCTATATCATGATTTTTGATGGTATCAGGGTGTTTGATTTATCCAGAATCTCCTGAAGGAGAGGAGAGTCGTGAGAGAGCTTACATGATTGCCTCCCCACAAGCCTTTATGTTTAGCTGATCGATAGACGATGAGCAAGGACAGATTTGGAGTTCCGTCAGATAATTATTAAGTCGCGAGTTGGATTAAGGACAAACTTGATAATGTCAATCTAGTTTATGTTAAAATAAGTGGATTAATCATTGTTGAATGTACAATTGTAGAATGCTTTGGACATAACCAAGTTAGATGGTTACCAAGTGTTGTGTTTCCCACTTACTAAGAGTTCCTGGAAAGGGCGTTGTGGAAGGAGTATGATGGAAGTTGATTGAAAGAGAGCAACAGAGTTGCTGACATTCATATGTTCAGCATGAGTGACGGAGATAGATGTGCAACAAGATATGTTATGTTGCCTATTGAATCACAAGCCCTGCCTGACAAAGTATTCTTAGATTGGTCCTAGCAGTTACTCAGTAAGAGCTTTTGTTCCCAAACCCATTCATTGCAGACACTGCTGGAAATTTGGTCACAGCTTTCTTGTATGTAGACATGATATGTGGCAAATGGGGAGAAGAGATGTGCAGCAGCAGAATCTGTGGAAAATCAGTGTGGAGGAAATCATGAAGCATGGCAAAGTCTAGCAGGTAGCAGCCAGGAAAGAAAAGATTCAAAAAGTAAGGGGGAACAAATCAGATAAGAAGCATGCAGAATATTGTTTGTGTAAGGACAAGGATAAGTTCTTAGCATTTCTGGTCATGGTTATTAACTGTGCTGCTGAGGCAGAAAGCAAATCTGAGAAAATAGAATAGTTGTTGATGCTGTGAGAACATTTTTGGATATCGTGGGAATTACTGGAGAGGAAGTGCAGGGGCTGTTGAGAGAGGCGTCCAGGCCCTCTCAGAGCCTAAACTGACTAAGATAGTTTTATTGGAGAATGGGATGAGAGGGGAGGAAGAACTTTACTTAATTTATTTATTTTTGTTAGATTGGATAGGAAAATATAGCCTTATTGTCATTTCAGAAGAAGGTTTCAGAACATTTTGGATGCAAACCACCTCTACAAACCAACGAAGAAGAAAAAAAGAAGTACGTTTGGTGCTGGAGAGATGCACAGACGTAGGGTTTTTTTTGACTGCGAGGTTTCTTTTGTTTATTTCTATGATTTCAACACAGGCTGATAGTGACTTTACTACATTCTTTCTGATTGTAACGCATCACAGACGCAGGGTGTGTACCTATCAACATCATTGTTTGAACATACAGATTGGGATCAACTTACCTAGTGAAAAAGGTTTTGAGTTTACGATATTTACTTGCAATTTTGTCCCGTTCCTTTTCCATTTAACACTTTCTGCATTCTTTTAGAAGCATTGCGCAGAAAGAGTAGCAACTACAGAGTAGTATAAAAGAGTAGTAGTCTATGTTTGTTTGTAGGAACACTATTAACAACATCCTGGTACACACATGTAGGCCTAGTAATACTTAACACCTTAGTGTTTAACTGCTTGTGCATATAATGTTAAAAGTTAGCTAACGTTAGCAAGCGGGTTAGCTGTTAATGTTTACTTTAATTGAGACGTTGATGTCCAGCATGATGACGTAGACACTGGGAAACATGAGTTTATTTACTGCGTCGCATGCAGTTTTAAATTTGTCAAGGTTTTATGACTCCAGTATAACAAAAAAGTGCAGTAGAAAATGAAACTAAGAAAGAAAAAGAAGTTCTTAGTTCCCAACATCTGTATTGTACTAAAATTTCATTATCAGATTTGTTTGGAATTTGTTTTGTCACAATGTAGTAATATTCACATTGTATTTGTTGCCAGAAATATGACTGGTGAGCTGCTAGACCTTCCAGATGTGTGTCACCTACAATTGCTTCACACTATGGTTATAAGTGATCTCCATTCAGCTCATTATGCAACTTCTTAATATTCATAGCAAAGAGAGTGATTCATAATATAGTGTATTATGTTTTATCCTAAATCCTCCTTCTCAGCAAACCTTTTTCTACGGGAAAGGTTTGATGAGTGCGTGGCTAGCGTGGCTAGTGGAGTCTCAGGTTTAAATGCAGAAGTCATAGTCTTGAATTCTGTTGTGTTTCTGTGTGAATTTGTTGGTTTTTGTATATGTATATAGTATTTACATCGTGACAAAGCTCCAGACACCAGTAAAGAGATTAAAGACACTCTTTAACCTCTGTGAGAAGCTCTGCAGCACCTTTGTGAACCACTTTTGCTCCTTTGCTGTTTTATCTCTTACCCTTTAACTCAGCCTTTAACTATTTCACTCTAATCTCTTCTTTTCTTCCGAGTAACTTAATCTTAACTTTTTTATGCCTTTCCCCTTCCTGCTGTGAGAAAGTCAGACAAAAGCTCGCATAGAAAAAGTATTGTGTTTATTAAAGTGAGCTTAAAAGGTGTGAAAGGGAACACAGGAAAGAAAGAATTTGGTAGAGATGAAGGTGAGGCAAGGGCAGTAGTCAAAGAGGAGGCCAGTCAAGTGGTCTGGTCGAGGCGTGGATCGATACTAGGTGATGTAGAAGGTGGTGGGGGTGATTGTGGGGGCAGCAGAAAGGCTAATCATTTCAGTCATTACCCAGCCGTGTCTCCTGATTCCTGGGATTAGCAGACGCAGAAACAGGGGAGGTGTTGTGTTAGTGCTACAGGAGACTCTATCAGGGATTTGAGGAGTGGAAAACACTGCCTGTCCCAAGTCGACTTGGGTAATTGTGCCTGCAGCACCGTGTACAGGGGTCTGGGGAAGAGCGTGCGTGAGCGTGGCCATACAAGATGTGTTAGCCGTAGTGTTAGGGAGACAAGGACAGATAGAAGAGGGAAAGGAGACAATGTTGGCTTTTGCGTCGTACGTGCACGATTAAGAAATACGAGCAGGCATTAGAGAATCGTGTACAGTCTCGCTCTCTCTGTCTCCTGTAGGAGAGGAGAGTCGTGGGAGAGCTTACATGATTGCCTCCCCACAAGCCTTTATGTTTAGCTGATCGTTTGACAGAGTACAGAGCAGCTAGAGGGACTGGCTACCTCCGGTGCCTGCGAGAGCCCTGTGAAAATTTCACACGCCACAACATACACGGCAGGTGGAAATAAGGGAAATAACGTTCACGTAAGTGGGCAAAGAGTCACAACTTGCTAATTCAATCAGCTGCAGTCCCAGCTTCAACAGTACCTTCCACTCTGATGTGAGACAAAACGCAAAGCCCATATAATTGAACTGTCATGCTCAGTTGTACACTTGAGAACAACACTGACAACACGCCTTGGAAATATATGAATTAAGAAACGTGGATTTGCAAGTATTGCTTGCATTATTGAGTTTTAAAGTGGAGCTTCACCGATTTTACACATCAAGATCAGTTACTAGTCATGAAGAGCAGTACTCAGCCTGTAAGCAGTACTGTGACCTGTATAATGTCTCCCGCAGCTCAGGAGGAAATTAAATCCCTTGTGATGAAGATAACAAATTTATAACAAAGCCTGCCGTACAAACTGGGGGTATAAAGTGTAGGATTTAGGGCGCTATCTTACACCCGGCGCAAAGTGGCGCGCAGTGCATCGCAAGTGTCATTGCTAGTTTCCGATGCAGTTGTCATTTTTACTCCCAGTGCCCACGTTGTGTCCTTGTGCTCATTTGTGCACCCAGGGCGGTCTTACAATGAGGTGCGGTCAGGTGCATTGCTGGCGCATTGCTATCTTAAGGCAGCAGAAAGCAATTGACCAACAAAAACCTGGTCTGAAGTCAACGTGGCAGTATTTGAGTGTGCATAATTCAGATGCGCTTGCATAGTGATGCGCAGATTGCAGTTATATCCACTGATTAGGTGGCGTAAAAATGAAAATTCTGATTAGTAGTTGGTGGGTGAAATACGGTGAAGCTGTGCACATTAACGCACGAGGCAGAGCAGCGTAACTTCATTGATTATTTAAATCTCCCGACACGCTGACATGATAGGTCAGGATGCACTGACAGCAGCCTCTCTAATCATTAATGTAAATCATTAAAGAAAATAAAGACATTAGATGTGACCCACGACTAGTTCATGATAGCTTATAATGATAACGCGGATCTACCTGTCAGTCCGTCACTGTTAACTGAGACTCCAGTCTGCAGTGTAGTTCAGACACTTCACTGATAAACCACAGACCTGTAAGAGAAACGTTAGGCTTCATTATCAAAGAGAGTTTTTATATCACATCAACATTTCTGCCCATACTCGCAGGGCCCTCTCTCTCTCGCTCGTCCAATATGACCTCCCTCTTTTCTGCTGCAAGTCTGCATCATACTTTTTTAATTATTTATATGTTATTTAGGTTTTTATATGTCAGCAAGACAGTAGGACAACAACTTCTAAAATGTTTGTTTTCTGAATTGAGTTCGGATCGATCAGGGCTATGCTATGCTAACTTGGTCACAGTAAAATACAACAATAGCTGGAATAAAGTTACAGATAGAACTCACCAGGTAGTTCAACTTCCTTGCTTTCTTTTCTCCAAGTAATGTCCAGTTTTGTCCGTTTTTTATATAAATATGAAGACAGAGCTCTAGGTACCAACAAAACGATAACAACAACAGTGGAACTGGATGTGCACAGAAGCTAGCTGCTGAGAAGCTCGAGTGTTGATAAATCAACGATGTAATCCCAAAAACTATAGTTTTAAATTAGCTTTTTACTTTATAAAGCTTTTTACTTTATAAAGTAAAAAGCTAATTTAATAAAAGCAGTTTACTCCAAGCTCCTCCCATGAGCAAACGGCGTGACAGGAAATCGCGGCTCTCCGCGTCTTTGCATTGACTTTGTATGTAAACGCTCACTTCGCTTTTGGTCTGAAAGCACCATTAGAATGAGCCATTTCTATCTACATACACCGCTGGTCCTCTTACATGGAAGTCGCCTTGTTGCAGTGCCATGTTTCTACAGATGCACAAAAGAATAAACTGCTCTACAGAGCGCGTTTCATCACCACGTTAAATACGTACGAAGAAGTAGTATTAGTAGTCTGGTTTGTCATCAGAGAATTGAAATTTGGACAAATGGAGGCCCACACGTCTTATTTAGCACGAGAGCCGACAGATTGTGTTGGCCACCGTAGTTTCTCCTGAGCACTTGCAAAGGGAAGGTTGAGCAGCGAGTGAGTCGTTTATTGCAATCAGGTTGCAATTCAAACCTCACCGCTAGATGCCACTAAAACCTAGACACTGCACCTTTAATTAAGAGACAAAATACAACCCCTTTGCACCATGTACCTTACTTTGCACCCAGATTACAAAGCATATAACTAGCAAAAGTGAAGTTGGACACGCTCTAATGCACTTACACCATGCACTTTCTGGAGCTTGAACCATACTAGGTTCTAAAAATAATTTTGCGGAAATATAATAAAATTAGAATAAACTCACTATTGAGTAGCTACAACAGACCATATGTTAAAATTAAAACCAAGATAAATTTGGCCAAAAACCCTGGGGTATGAATACAATGCCGATAAGTCATATGGGGATATTCTAGGAATATTATACAGGGCCTTAAATGATGTAGTAAGTAAATAAGTGATCCAGATGTTTTTTCTTGTCTTGTCTTGTCTTTCAAAACTTTTTGATAGCATTTCCCAACTGTTTAATTTTTATCTGTTTTCATATCAGGCATAAAAATTAACAAATTTCACATTTAAGATTGTTATTTTTATACACATAGATTTGAAGAATTGGCTAAATAAGCTACTAAAATCAGTTCAGCATTCAATAATGTCGTGGAAGTCACAGATTATAAAATTAATCTTTGTAGCAGAGAACAAGATGTTTCCACTTGTTTTCCCTTGTATGGGTCACAATGTAATTTGATGGCCTCTTTCATTAGACGCGCTCTGTGAAAATGTGTCCTTTCAAACCACACACCTCCTGTTTGTAATACATTTTTCTTTCAAAAAGAGTCTGATTGTAAAAATTATCATCAAATGGCAAAACATTTTTGGAGAAAATTCCAAGACAATTCTTGAATTCTTGAATAGATTAGATTTCTAGTGCCAAAGCAGCATCATATGATAAAGGTAAAGCAAACCAAAGCTGTGAATACAGAATGTACATAGCGCCACCTGATTGCACATGTTCAGCATCCAGAGGAAAAGCTGCCTCACCGCCACAGCTGCCTTCCAACACCTGCAGCTTCAGACTCAGCTTCAAAAGGAATAAACACTGAAAGCAAAGGCAGGACGTTTGAAAGGAGCTTAACATCCTCAGCAAAGGAACTTTTCACTCATGTAGGCTGCATTGTGTTTTTGGACACAGGCAAGAGAGGCAAATGAAGCAGTTGGGATAATCTGACCCAACAGCCACAAAATCCAAGCTGAGAGCCATGGAGGAGGCAAGTCAAATGCTAACTAGATTCAACGCTGAAAGACGGCGAAATAAAGTTAAGTGACTTTGACCTTCAAGTAAGAGTCAAATCCAACTTAAGCTTGACAGCGGAAAATCAGGTTAAACCTCTCTACCAGAGTTCTTTCCAATTCATCCAGCGTGTCGCCAGGGATCACAAGAAATAACAAAAGTTTCAGACGGGAAAATGAAAGCGGCGACACAAGGGAGCAATGCATGGTGGCAGCAGTGTGGGTGCTTGTGCATGTGTGTGTTGGGGAGATTAAAGATATGACATGGGGAAATGATGCCAAGTTCCACCTCTACGTCTTCTTTTCCAAAGTTGTCCTCACGGGCCCTAGTAAGTTTAAAAATAGAGCTTTTCTAATGGAGAAGAGGGCCAAGGGGAAAGAGAAGAAGAGAGAAAGTGTACAGAGACTTGAGGAGTCCTCTGTGGTAGGAGAATGCAATTTGAGATTGGCCAGATTGCTTTTTTTTTTTCTTTTGGTCCCTTCTCCCCCTCGGCCGCTCATGAGGCGTGATATGCACCGGCGGGGTCCCTAAGCCGCCATAAGCCTGACGCCAGTATCCACCCCGCCTCCGTGGAGCCGTCGCACTCACAGCACGAGAAAAATCAGCGCGATGAAATAAAAGAGGGACTCGAAAGAGATCAGCTGGGATATTGGGAGTGAGAGATGAGAGTCAGGAGAGCAGCAGGAGAGGGTAGAGAAAAGGAGAAGGAGTGAAAGAATAAAGATAGCTTCGGTGGGATTACGGCAGGATATGGCAGAATGTAAATGCATGGCTGAATTCTCACGGTCACATTGCATTGTGAGAGGTGCTTTGTTACGGGCCTTTGTTACCGGTGTGTCCTCCCTCTGAATGAACCAGTTTGGACAAATATACTCACAGTCAGACAGGAAGTGTCTTGGAAGAAACAGGCACTGAATGTTTTCCTCTGTCTCTCTCCGTCACCTTTAGGAGGAGAGGGCTCAGCCGAGGCAGGGCAGAAGGAAACGTCCACCTGTGATATTTGCCAGTTTGGGGCTGAGTGCGATGTGGACGCCGAGGATGTTTGGTGAGTTTGCACACACAAGCACACCCACAAAATCCATGCTGTGTGACCCCGGTTGACCTACACAGCTAGACTCAAGTCATCTTGACACCTTCTAACATTTTCTATCAAAAAAAAGAACCCCCTACATTTGTTATTTGAAGCATTTTAGCAAGTTTGAACACTAAGAATTTAGATTAGAATTCTTCTTTATACTGCACACCCCTGCCGCCGAACACCCACTGAGGTTCAGTGCATGGTTGACCATTTCATTTAACCTCAATTACTAGAGCAGGGCACGGAGAGAGAAAGGAGATTTTCGCTTATTCTGGAAATCCAATTACTATCCTTACAGGACTTGGCAATGTCAGGCCAAAAATGACTTTGACTCACACAAGGAAAACTAGTTCAGTGAAGAAATAACGAAATTTAACCGTTTATTGCAGATGAGACTGACGCAGGTCCCCCCCCTCCTCCTCACGTGCATTAGAAAGGAAGTGGCAAAAAACATCCTCAGGGGTACATAATAAACATGTGAGTGCAGAGCCCAATTCAATGAAGACTCAACTGGTGAACTGTTTCCTGCACCAGACAATAGCATCAGTGTATTTGCTTTCTACAGCATGAATGAAGCTTAAAAGAACCAACATTGCTGATTTGGTGTGGAACGAGGATCAGCTGCTATCAGCAAAAGGAAAGCAGTGCTTATAAGAAATCCCAGACGTCCCGCTAGAAATTAGAAGTGCCCTGGGAGTATGACTCTATCAAACGGCTTGATGTAATGGAAAGATAATGTACCCTGGTGTGCAATAACCGTAATGCCAAGGAGCGGTTTCATGAGGCATTCTGAGCCTTGTTGCAAATACCAAACAGCTGGAGTCCACTCCTCCTCATGCCACCCACTTTCACAAATGCACCTTAATATTCTACTAAAACACAGAAATGGATTTATTGGCAATTTCTTAATACCCGAAGGTAGAATCCATAAGGCAACAACAGCACACAATGTACTGCAGACGATCTCACAAAACTGGAAACATAAAAAGAAGATGGAGCCTAAAGCACATGCCGCATAAGTGGAACAAAGGCAATTACATACTGTGGGATGTTTGCCTGCACAATAAGAAGACAGTGGACAATACAAGAGAGGCAGCCTAAGTCAATAATGTATCTCGTTAAAAAAGCAGTTGACATAAACAGGCATATGAATATTTCAGTGTCCCTTCTTGTAAAACGGAAACTACAAGTACTCTTTAATCTTTCAAAAGCCCCAAGGTGTTTTGATAAGAATGTTTCTGGTGAATAATCAGATAGGTAATTGCAACCTAACAGCAGGTGATTTTCATCAAACAGCAGCCGAGCACTGGCGTAGCGTAGGATCATTTTGATTAAAATGACAGGTTATTCTAATCAGGCGGTAGCTGATTTTAATCAAACAAACTGTCAGTTAATCAAACAGGGAGTGGCGAGGGCTGTAATCAAAGGCCAGGTGACGGTAAAGTGATGTGTTTGTAATAGTGCATTATTCTTATTTTCGTACAAACAATACAGAGTGATAAATAAATGCTGTTCTGTAAATGGTGAGCCACTGTATTAAGTGCTGTGATGCTTTCTGATAATCAGACTGAAGTGCCATTTTGTTTTCACTTCATTAGTCAGTCTGGCGTTTTATTCATGTTAGTCGCGTTCGGCTTGGGTTTTTTCATTTTGCCCTAACCGATCAGTAGCAGGTGATTTATCCTTCCTGCCAATGTTGTATTCAGCCGACACAGAAGCTTCGTAAGAGGCTGCCGAGAGCAATTAACTTAACAGTCTGTCATGTTGATGCAAGACATGTTCTTTTTTTAAAGGACTTATTCACATGAGAAGGTCAGCACCTCTCTCTACAGACAGGCGAAGGTTGTTTCCTGCTGTTTCCTGTATGTGTCCTAATGTTAAGCTAACCGACCAGCCTCATAGTTAATGGACAGATGTGAGACTGGTGTTGAGTTTCTCATCGAGCTCTCGGTAGGAATGGGAATTGGTGTATTTCCCAAAATTTCAAACTACGCCTTTAAAATGTGTCGCTTCTGTCGGGATCAGACTCTATGATCGCTGCGATCATGGAGTCTTATATTCTTGCTGTAACTCGGCCAACAGACATGGCTACAACTTTCTTGAGTTGCATGACATAGTGCAAGCGACCATTTTCTGGCTTTTTCTGGCTTTGGCACAGGACTCCATATTCTTAATCCCACCTAAAAAAGCTCCAACTGGCTGATTATTAATTTATTTGAATTGCTGTGCAGCAATTCATTGGTCTGGAACCATGCTAAACTCAAATAACTATAAAAGCCTCCATGCAATGAATGCATAACTTATCAAACTGTAAACAAATGCCGAGACTCATAACTGCTAGTGGTGTCAACGATATTCTATGTGGCCTTGGAAAGTTTGATGTTTTTCTTTTTTTCATACCTCATTATTATTATTTTTATACAAGTTGACAGCATAAAGGAATGCAAGCCTATTATAATGAAAGGTTTTCATAATGTGCTGAGATATGAGGCTCTGACTTTCACGGAGCAGTCTGGTCAGGAGAAAATTGCTATTTCATTCATTTATCATCATTTGTGACTCACCATCTGGATTGAAATTAGGAAAAGAAAAATATGCCCAGGGATGTGGTCGAAATACTGTATGTTAGTTGAACCAATTTTCGCTGAACTATACTGCATTTGACCCTGCTGTGGCGAAGAGCCTTGCTATCCTTACACCACCCCTCTGTAGCTCTCTGTACTCTGGAGGCAGGCGGCAGGCAAAAAAGACCAATTTACCCCTCAAGGATCAATAGAGTGTCACGAAAACCCATTTAGATCCATTTGTGGTGTAAAACTGTAATTACCCACAAAAACCCATGCTTTCAAACCCATCAATAGCACCCACCGGTGTTGATAGAATTAAGGTAGAGGAGGAGCAGATAGCGAGCTAGTCATAGAGAGGGGCTGCAGGGACACTTGCTGTGTGAACGCTGGGTTTAGACCTCCTGAGAAAGCAGCTAGAGGCTTTTCAAAGCCGGCACTTGAGTCCTTATTGAAGCCCATTCTATGAAGAACAAAAGGGAATTTCAATGAAAAGCCAGACAAGTCACAGGCCAATGGGAAAGGTGGGAGACTGCCTTTATTTCCCTTGAGCAGGGTCCCTGCACACACAAACACACACACACACTTGGCACAGGAAGATGAACTCAACACTCTTAATCCCACCTAAAAAGCTCCAACTGGCTGATTCATCTATTAATCCACTATATTGTTATTATTATGGCATTACTACCTGCAGCACCAACTATACGTTTTACATTATAACGACAGCAAGAAATCCTTGTGCACCTCCGTTTGAGGAGAGACCAAAGAGATGGGTGGCAGTGAGCTTCTATAGTGGCCCTCTGTTTGAAAAGATGAGCTGTCACGGGAGATTTATAATTGTGTCCCTTTTTCAATGCATTTCTCCGTGCATATTTTTGTTTCCCGGTTTATACAGCAAACGCCGAACTTCGTGTAAATTGTCTGAAAGTCCGAACCATCCAAAAAATGCTTTCACACCAGAAATGAACCGAACCATGGTTCAGTTTGATCCGGACCGAGACTGCCTCTTTTTGCCTTTTGCCCTGAAAAGCCCGAAAGTCCGGACCAAACGAGGGAGGTGTGAAAGCCCCCCATAGTGACCAAAATGATCACATCAAAAGTACTGAAACACACACTGAAAGCACTTCACCAAGTTGTATATTGAAAACCACAAATACAGTTAGCAGCACTGTGCACTTTATGTTTGCATAAAGATTAAAATAATAAAAGCCAATAACATATGTAAACATATGAAAACCATATCAAATGGGCATTAACATTAAATATGTTTATAATGACCCCATGTGCAATTTGCATAAATACAAATAAGTCTAAGGAAGACAGGTGATTTATATAAATACGGAGGAATCTTGTGTAGGAGTCTGCAGAGTTTCTCCTGTTTGAACCCAAAAAAAATTCAAGATATTTTTGGGGGCATTTTTTGCCTTTATTTGAGAGGACAGTGGATGGAATGAGGAACGAGGGAGAGAGATAGGGGGCGACACGCAGCAAAAGGCCACAGGCTGGATTCGAATCCGGGCCACTGCGGTAAGGACTCGGCCTTGTACGCGGGGCACGCGCTCTACCAACTGAGCTAAACGCACCCTGACGGCCGTGTTTTAAAGGAACAAAATATGTTGGTTGGGAGACTAAATTACGTTGCGTGATATTGTGTGCAATCTGTGTGTGCTGTATAAATGTGAGTCTGCAAACACACATGCATACAGCAGCGGAACAACATGTAGTGTTTTTACAAGAGTAGGTTACAAGTTGTTAGCGAGTCACATAGACAAACTGTGTCGTTTTTCCGAAGTCCCCACATCCATTGAGCTGAAAGCTAACTTACCCCGCATTCACTGTAAAGTGATTTGATTTGATCAAGTTTCCCCCAGCACTGTTATAAAAAGCAAAATACGACCAGACTTCAGACTGGCTGGAAAATCTTTATGGGAGCTCCATGTGTGCAACATGCGTCTGAGAGACTAACTTTAGTTGATGCAGGACAGTTTATACCGTGAGTTCTTCAAAGCGTGGTAACCAAACACGTTTAAATGATCATTTAAATTTGAAATGATAATACTGTCGGGAATTTTACCGTAATTTATCATGTTCATTTTCTGTTTCTGTTTTGCATCTTACTGTCATAGTTTTCTGTTTCTTTGCGTTCATTTTGTGTGTCTTTGTGGTTGTTTTGCATCTTACTGTCATAGTTTTCTGTCTTCATGTTCATTTTCTGTGTCTTTGTGGTTGTTTTGCATCTTACTGTCATAGTTTTCTGTTTCTTTGCGTTCATTTTCTGTGTCTTTGTGGTTGTTTTGCATCTTACTGTCATAGTTTTCTGTCTTCATGTTCATTTTGTGTGTCTTTGTGGTTGTTTTGCATCTTACTGTCATAGTTTTCTGTTTCTTTGCGTTCATTTTCTGTGTCTTTGTGGTTGTTTTGCATCTTACTGTCATAGTTTTCTGTTTCTTTGCGTTCATTTTCTGTGTCTTTGTGGTTGTTTTGCATCTTACTGTCATAGTTTTCTGTTTCTTTGCGTTCATTTTCTGTGTCTTTGTGGTTTTTTGTATTTTCCTTTAGCAGTACTGTTGTATTAACATTCAATAATAAATAGCAAAAAAGCAAATTTCCTTTCGACCTGATTTCTTCTTTCTTTTCTCTG